>NW_028135327.1:0-158701 GCF_964662115.1 Mustela nivalis | reverse complement strand
TCTCCCTGAGTCTCCCTGTTGTGAAGTGGTTGGGTTTGGGGATTTCTAGGGCAGGGGCCTAGTTGGTGGTGGCTTTGCCTGGAGGAGCCCATGGCTCAGTACTTAGAGTGGGGACTGGAGCAGTGTGAACTGTGGCCTGAAAATGTGTTCATGTGTGCTGAGGTGGTGCCCAGATTCTTTTGGAGGATGAACTGAGGTTTTGATCAGTAGGTTAGAGAAACACTTGATGGAATAACACTGATAATTTTGTTTTTGTATTCAATCCTAATTTTGTGTTTTTGTTTTCGTGTAGTGCAGTGTGCTCTATGTTCTAAGAAAAAATTGGCAATCAATTCATACAGTATCATGATTTAATAATCCTTCCTCACTCACCGGGTCATATTTCAGGTTTTTATATGTAGTTTTTATATCTGTAGTTCTGTTTCTGAATTCTGCATTTTGATTCATTCCTTCATTTTTAAATTTCTTATTTTAAAGATTTTATTTATTTGAGAGAGAGAGAGAATGAGCTAGGAGCAGGGGCAGAGGGAGAAGGAAAGGGAGACTCCTCACTGAGCATGGAGCCTGATGTGGGTCTCAGATCCCAGGTCTCTGAGATCAGGACCTGACCCAAAGGCAGATGCTTAACAGACTGAGCTACCCAGGTGCAGCCACATTCCTTCATATTTTTATTTTTACTCCAGTGCTGCACTGTTTGGCTGGTTGCTTCAGTTTCTGGGAGGGAGGGAGATGACCCCCTCCCCTGTTCTTCTAACAAGTTTGCTTTTGCTGCATTGACTGGAGAAGGGCCAGGCTTCCTGAAGATGAGTAGGATGATTCAGTGACACCCAAAAGGCAGTGGCTATCATTGTTCCCACTGTGCTTCAACAACTTCACCCACTGACTCTTTGATGATGGCAGCCACCAGCAAATCTTCTGCAGAGGACTGCTGCCTTGGGATGCTTTTCTTGTGGTGCTGGACTTTATTCCCCCTGGCAGCCAGTACAGCTAGGATTAGAACCTAGGAAAAGTCCCATTAGAACCCAAGAAAGTGGGGTGCCTGGTTGGCTTAATCGATTGTCTGCCTTTGGCTCAGTTCATGGTCTTAGGGTCCTGAGATCAAACCCTGCACTAGTGTCCGTGCTGGCTGTGGAACCTACTTAAAATCAAACAAACAGAAATCAGCCCAAAAAAGTACGATCCTTTGTGTTGTTCTATACTGTGGATCAGATTTTATTTTTCGTTTCTTTTTTTTCTTTCTTCTTTCTTTTTAAAGATTATTTATTTGTCAGTGAGAGAGCACAAGCAGGGGGAGCAACAGGCAGAGGGAGAGGCAGGCTTCTGGTTGGGTAAGGGATCTGATGCCGGACTTGATCCCAGGACCCTGTGATCATGACCTGAGTCATGTTAGGCTGCTGCCTAACAGACTGAGCCAACCAGGCATCCCCCAGGATCAGACTTCAATAACCCTACCAGATTTCTTTAGCTTTGACATTTTAAAGGACAATGAAAGCTAGCTAAACCTACACCAGGATTCTGCATCTGCTGGGGCTGTGCTGTCCGTGCCTATGTGCCTCCTGTTCTTCTAACCCCATCAATTCCACCCATGTTTCAGCCAGTGAACTGTAGGCAGGTGTGGGTGTGTCACTGAAAGCTTTGACTCATCATTCATATCTTTATTGTAAGCTTATATTCTTTATTTTTTTCTTTTTTTTGGGTAAGATTTTATTGATTTGTTTGTTTATGAGAATGAATGGGGAGCAGAGGCAGAGGGAGAAGCAGACTCCCTGCTGAGCAGGAAGTCTGACATAGGGCAAGATCCCAGGATTATTTATGACCTGAGCCCAATGCAGATGCTTAACCGACTGAGCCACCCAGGCGCCTCTTTATTTTTCCTTTATTGATTATCTGCCTTTCTGAGGCAGCGTTCTACCTGGGTTTTCATAACTCCACACTAAGGTATTCTTCCACTAGTGTGGCCTGTTTTGAGGTAATTCCTATACATTCTGGCTATGCTGCTAAATGATGCTATGATCTTGGACTCTTTTTTTTTTTTTAACCTCTCTGAGCCTTGGTTTCCTCTGTGCTAATGTGGATAATATACCCTCTCTTGCAGATGTGTGGAGGGCCATGGCTGACTTGGATGCAGTTGGAGTCATCTCACGGCACATGGAATACACAATTTATCTTGCTTCCTGTCTTGCTAACGACATCTTGGTTTTCATGCTGTCTTAGAACAAGTAGAACTTGACTTACATGTAAGTTGTGAATTCACGTACTTTTGACAGAGGTGTTATTTTAGTTTAGTTTAGTTTAGTTTAGTTTAAAGCAGGCTCCACACCCAGTGCAGAGCCCGGTGCGGAACTCAAACTCACCACCGTGAGATCAAGATCCGAGCTGAGATCAAGAGTTGGCCGCTCAACGAGCCTAGTCACCCAGGCATCCCTTCTGTTTATCATTTTTCAAAAAATGTGACAAGTAACACTTTCTCTGCTTGGACCTGTCCTCACACCTGCTATGCTGGTCTGGGGGTCAGACGTGTAGCTGGTGTAGTGCTGGTGATGTTGAGCAAGACAGTTGTTAAGTCTTTTTACCCTAATTGCTGTTGTCCTATTATTTCCTTTTTTTTTTTTAAGATTTTATTTTATATCGTGGTGATATATGCTAAAACTGTTGCTTCTGGTCCTGCCTTAAAACTTGAATATGTAGGGCATTTTTTAAGAATTCATCCCTGGAGATACAGTATTTGTTTTTCTCTGTCTGACTTATTTTGCTTAGCACAATACCCTCTAGGTACATCCATACTGTTGTAAATATCAGGATCTCATCCTTTTTGATGGCTGAGTAATATACCATTGTGTGTATGTACCACTTTGTCTTCTGTTGCTGGACACTTGGGCTGCTTCCATATCTCAGCTACGGAAAATAAAATGCTGCAGTAGGCTTAGGGGTGCCTCCGTGCTTTCAGAATGTTGAGTCTGATGTGTCAACTGCCACAACAGTCGTGGCAACTCAGGAAGGGAGCCAGGTGCAGGAGGTAAGAGGAGGAGTGCAGCTTTAGGCAATCTGAGTTGAGGTGTCTGTTGGACGTGCAGGTGTAGGTTCTGGTTGGACAGTCAAAATGTAGGAATGGGTGCTTGGGGGAAGAGAGATGCAATCATGCTGTTGCCAAGGGATATATTCCTTGTAGAGAGAGTGACAGTTAAGGATTTAGGGTAATTCCTTCTTTTCTTGGGCAGATAAAGGGGAAGAATAAAGGAGTAGTGGATGGAAGGGGAGGGACATGGCTTTGATGCCAGGAAGGCATTTTAGCACAGATGTCTAGAGAAGAGATATTTCAAGGAATGAAATGTCAGCAATGTTCGATGATGTGAAAAGTGGCAAAGCAGCTTGATGAGGGGGTGGGGGTAGATCGAGGAGGTTGTCACTGAGTACTGAAAGAAAATGGGAGGTGAGTAGTGGAGTCCTAAGCCAGACATAGAGATAGAGTGCCTGGGCGTGAGACCATGGAGGTCACACACAAGAATAGCCTTTTAGAAAGTTTGATGGTAAAGACACAGACGATCATAACTCCAGACATAGCTTGGACAAGGGTGGGTTTTACAGGCTGTGTTTACCTATTTGCAGGTTGACTGAAGGGAGATGACAGATGGTGCATGCTGCTGGATGTTGTGGGTTGAGATGGGATCAGGTATACAGAAAAGCACACAGAGAGGAGTGTATGGATGCCCTGACTGCTTCTGTAGAACACAAGGCCAACATTAGGCATGGAGGGAATGGAACGTGGCTCAAGGAGATGTGCAGTCTCAGATACAGACCACATGGCTCAGAGTCTTACAGGGCTCTCCTTGCCTCCGCGTGGCCCTTCTCACAGGGTTTAAGTTTTGAAGAGTCCTTTTGTTTCTCTGGGTTTGGGGTGTGACTGGAGAGACATAGCAGAGAGCAAGGGCTGAGGAAAGACCAAAAGGGCAGGAACTCACAGAGGGGAGTCTACTACCCTCTCTGCCTTTTCTGGTATGGGCTCTCTCCTGATCTGGATGGACGGATGACCTGCCATTACTTCTTTTAAAAATGCATTTGGCTTTACCCTGCCAGAAAGCAACACATGTTTATTGAAGAATAGTGGGAAACCCCAGAGAAACTGAAGGAAGAAAATAAGCACTCAGCTGAAGACAACCATTCAAAAGTTCTGGCACCTTTTCCTCCCAACTTTCACTGAAGTTGAACAGATAAATGTATATATATGAAGTGATTTCTGGGAAAGACCAAAAAGAAAAAAAAAAAAGATACCAACAACAAGAAAACAAAAAAGAGAACAAAGCAGAAGAAAACGGTGTTCATTTTCTTCCTGAGGCTGCCCTTCCTCGATACTGCTACTTGGTTTTACTACCTGCTTTTCTCCCTGGGCTTTCTTGACAAAACATGGTTCCACTACTTTTACCTTCTTCAAAGTGTTTGACAGAGTCGTTTGCTTTCAACATGGAGTTTGAGCAAAATGGACTATTGTTTTAAAATATTCTATCATGTGTGCTGTAATATCTCATCCTGGACATGATACAAATGCTATGATAAAAAGAAGAGATGCTTTTAAAGTGATCACCAGAGTTGTGAAATTCATTGGCATGATCCTTCTTTTTTTTTTTAAAAAGATTTTATTTATTTATTTGACAGACAGAGATCACAAGTAGGCAGAGAGGCAGGCAGAGAGAGGAGGAAGCAGGCTCCCTGCAGAGTAGAAAGCCCGATGCGGGGCTCGATCCCAGGACCCTGGGATCATGACCTGAGCTGAGGGCAGAGGCTTAACCCACTGAGCCACCCAGGCGCCCCAACATGATCCTTCTTTTGAGGGTCATAATTCGTTTAATTTTTTTCTGCTCCAGCTTAACCTTCGCAGTCTTCAGTTGTTATGTGCATTAGACACAGTATTAGCAGTAGTGGCAGTAAAAATACTCCTGTCACCCTTTACAGGTACCATTTTACTAGCATCTCCTTACCACTGTAGCAGCTTTAAACCCTGTTTCCACCCTGTTCATTCCTTTAAATGCCTTTTCCTTAAAACCTTTTCTTAGTTTTTGGTGTTCTATAGCTTTACCACAAAATGTTTAATTGAAGATTTCTCATCTTGCTTGGTATCTGTGCATTTCCTGTATTTCTGGATTTATCATTTCTGTAATATCCTCAGCTGTTTTCTTCTGAAATTTTGACTCTGTCCTTCTGCTGTACTTCCCAGGATTCTTATTTAAACCTCCCGTCTGTTGTTCGTGTCTCTCAAGCTGGCGTTCATCTTCTTCTCCTGCCTCCTTGTGTTGCATTCTGGGGAATGTCTTCACTTCTTGGTGCAGTGTTGTGAAGTCCTTCATTCGGGGCTCATCTACTGCCCCACCATTCTGGTGTGTTTTCTGTTGTGTTTTACGTCTCAGTGATTTTTGGTCCCTGTTTAACTTCCTTCAGTTCCATGTTCACACTTGGCCTGTTGCTTTTGATAGGCTCTTGATCCTTCTTTATTTTTAAACCTCTTTTGTGTTCTTAAACAATTAACATGTAATATTTTCTATTCTGTATCTGATCATTCCAGTGTCTAAAGTCTTCATTTTCCCTCAGTCTTCTGTCTCTCACAGTGGCCTCATTTCTTGCATGCTCTGTGAAGGGATTTTGAGACCAGATTTATTGGAACATAGATGTAATCTCTTTTAATTCTGTTTTTTGGTGTGTTTTTTGTTTGTTTGTTTGTTTGTCTGTTTTTTCCTGGAGGGTTTGTCTTTCCTTTGCCAGGAGGCTGGGAGTGTTCTTGGTTGGGATCACTTTGGTTCCATTTGAGGGTCCTGGTTTATTAAGGAAATCTCAGGTTCAGTTCCCCCAACTTACCGTGTGGTGGGAACGGGGTCTGGAGGGCACAGGCCTGTAGAGATCCTGCAGTGAAAATGGCATTTGTTCTCTGGCACCCTGATTTGTTTTTCTTGAGCTTGTTGCTTACAGATCAGGTTTTGGCTCACTTGTTTCTGCCACCTCCCTCTTCCTGCTTCCTTTCCTACCATTTTCTAAGTCCTTTGCTAGTTTTCCAATGTCTTCTAAAGCCCAGAAATGTTTTGTGAATTCCATTTGCCATCACTAATTGCAAGTCTCCTCCTGCAGCAGGAAGGCCAGAGCCAGACACTGTAATGCTCTGCCTCCCACAGAGGAGATTTTAATACCCTCTCCTCGTGTTCAGAAATTCTAGATTGGAGATGGAGTTATGGATACATTACCATCTACAGAGGATTAGTTGCCTATATAATAGAACAAGTATGCATTATTCTAATCTTCCTAAAACTTCCATTTTGCATAATAAATATGAATGAATAAGGAACCTGCATTACTTTAGTTTATGCAGATGTTCTTTCTGTCTCTGGCTTTAGATGGTAGGTTGTCATTTGTATGGTTCATTCTGAAAATTGGGTAACTTCATTCTTATTTTCTACATGTTGGTGCCATATAAAGTGATGATTTATGGAGATTCAGAGGTAAATATTTATCAACATCTAAATAATTGGGGAAGGCTTCCTTTACAAAAGGTAGAATTATTAAGACCTGTTTAATCACAGAAGGGATATCCTGTAAAGCTAGCCCATAAATAAAAAGTGGATCAGAAGAAAGCAGAGAGAGGAGAGAATTTGGAAGGAGCACGTGGAGGGACACCTACTGCCTATCCCTGTAAGTCAGGGGCAATCTGGAAGGGAAACCTTGTTAAAGGAGGCAGTAGTGTTTAGATGTAATGAGCTACTGGAAACCTCACAGTGTTGTGGTGAAGCAAGTGGTGTGCAATCAAGTCCGCAGCCCAGTTGAAGTTGTGGCTTCAGGCAGCAAGCGAGCAGGCCTTTCTGTCTGCCTTTATCTCCAGTGGGAGCGACTTGTCCTCCTTGAAGTCAGCCTCCAGACATCTTTTCCTGTCGCTACACATCTGTGCATCACTGAGAATTTCTGCGGTTGCTGCTTCATGGAGATGTTTGTCAGTTTTGGGTTTTGTTTGTTTTGTTTTGTTTTTTACTGAGGTTCACTTGCTAACTTTTCTCTTCTCTTAAAAAAAATTATATTTAATCTAGGGGTGCCTGGGTGGCTCAGTGGGTTAAAGCCTCTGCCTTTGACTCGGCTTGAAGGCATGATCCCAGGGTCCTGGAATTGAGCCCCACATCAGGCTATCTGTTCAGCAGGGAGCCTGCTTCCCTTCCTCTCTCTCTGCCTGCCTCTCTGCCTGTTTGTGATCTCTGTCTGCCAAATAAATAAATAAAATCTTTAAAAAATATATGTGTTTAATCTAGGGGCACCTGGGTGGCTAAGTGGGTGGGTTAAGCCTGTTTCTTCAGCTCAGGTTATGATCTCAGGGTCCTGGGATTGAGTCCTGCATCAGCAGGGAGCCCTCTTCCTCCTCCGCTCTCTCTGCCTCTCTGCCTACATTTGATCTCTCTCTGTCAAATAATTAAGTAAGTAAATAAATCTTTTAAAAATATATATATAATCTCTTCCAGGAAGAGATTATGTTGAGTGAAAAAAGTCAAGCAGAGAGAGTCAATTATCATATGGTTTCACTTATTTGTGGAGCATTACAAATAGCATGGTGGACAAGGGGAGATGGAGAGAAGGGAGTTGAGGGAAACTGGAAGGGGAGGTGAACCATGACAGACTATGAACTCTGAAAAATAATCTGAGGGTTTTGAAGGGGTAGGGGGTGGGAGGTTGGGGGAACCAGGTGGTGGGTATTAGAGAGGGCATGGATTGCATGAAGCAGTGGGTGTGGTGCAAAAACAACTAATACTGTTACACTGAAAAAATATATATACATATATATATTTCATCTCCTATTACCATGTATTTCAAATGGTAGTGAGGGATGATGGTGTGGGACCCCATGAAGTGAATTTACACTGCCATCTTGACCACAATATAAGTGTCGTACACAGCCGTCCTGTGTCCCCTTTCATTCTGAAATGGATTCTCTCTTCCCAGCTGTTATCAATAGAAGACAGGGGTCTTTGTTCTTGTAGGTGACTTGTCCAAGATCGCACAACTTTCGAGGTTTAACCTTTGGTCTGATTGTAGGACCCATTTTCTTTAACTCAGTGCTATGCAACCTACCATGTAGGACTCTCAATACTCTCCTGCTTTTGAAGCTGTACTCCACAGGCCACGTCTACCAGTGCATATCTATTTTTGTCTAGTTCACTCATTTATTGCACACATTTACTGGATGCCAGCTATGTGTTTCAGGCACCTTTCTAGGTGCTGGAGATATGGCAGTGGGCAAGTCAAACACAACCCCCTGCCCTCATTGAGCATGTTCCATTTCCTACTACTGGAAGCATCCACCAGGAACAATGGACTTATGCCAGAAGTCCAGCAATGATATGAGTTCCAGAAATTTCTGAATGGTTCTTTGTGGAAGTGATGATTTGGCGGCAGCCCTCAAGGTAGCTACCTGCACGGGCAAAAAAAAAAAAAAAAAAAAAAAAAAAAAAAGGAGGGCTGGTGTAGAAATGCCTGATGAATGGGCTTCAAAGTCAAATAACTGAGCCAGGTCTTTAAGGTCTTATTTAGCTCTGAGATTTTTCAAGAACTTTCCATGATACATAAGCATATTATAGAAAAAACCCTATTCAAAGCACACTGTAAATTTGGAGGATGATTGTCTTTGCATTATTTTTGTGATTAAATGACAGTTGATGATACAGGCACTGTTGTAAGTCACTTATCCCTGTGCAAACACTTTGTGGTAAATTCTTTTATCATCCTTATTTTTCAGAGGTAGAGACTGATGCAAAGGGAGAAGTTTGGTGGTTCTCCACTGGCCACAGCTAAGCAAGCAAAAAGCAAAAAGCAGAGCCTGCATTGGAACCAGGCACTGTGGCTCCAGACCCCAACTCTTCACCCTTGGGCTTCTTGCAGCACGCCTGATTTCTTGTCACTAAGAACTTGGTGCAGGAGTTTAATGGTACCTTTAACTTCTAGTTTTTCTTTCTCAGAACTGAATCTGCATTGCAGTGCATCTCTGCATAAACATGTGTTTAATTTTGTCACCTTTAATTTTGTTTTTAGGTAAGATCTGAAGGAGTCAATCTGTTTCTTCTGTGGCTTCAAGCACTTCAGACAAACTTTGCAGAAGAGCAGGTGCTGATTTTTGCTTGCCTCGTGCCTGGTTTCCCAGCGATCATGTCATCCAGAGGGACCTGCATGGTGGAGACACTCATCAGTCCTAGCCCTGGTGTGGCGGATGGTGAGGAACATTTTAGCCAGCCTTACAGGTTGAAATGACTCTGGAAGTTCTCTTGAGGGATTCCTCAGCTTGTCATGATCCTGAATAGAACCCTTTATTTCGTAGATGGGTTTGGAGGAGGAATTATCCCCTGCTCTTGTTCACAGTAATGTCTTACAGACATTAGAATAGAAAGAATCAGAGCCTTTTTTATATGCAATGAGGATGGGAGACATTTACTGAAGTGGTGGAAACAGGAATGGAAGGGAGGACTCAGATGTTGGAAACAACAGGAAGTGGAGACACATCATGTATCTGGAGTGTTTTCTTGGCTGTGAATGAAATTTAAATCTGCCATCCAAAACTACTGTTTATTGTCCTCAGCATGATTGTTTCACGAGTGGACATTCATCTGCTCACCCAGCCCTGTATTTTCATGCCGCATTCATGGAAAGACAGTAGCTGCTTCCTGGGAAAGTCATGGCAACCATCTGTGTCCCATGAGTTTTTAAGGAACTTGCCAGTTAGGGCCATTGATTGATTAATGCACATCACTTTATTGCCCAAAGACAGGTATTTGATCCTTAGGCTGACCGAAGCAGAATTTGGCAGAGAGAAGAATAGTTTAGAGGGAGAGGTGGCTTCATGGGAGTTTTTACCGTATTTCCAACCCCTTGATGCTCGCTGGCCTGGAGTGTAGCGTGAGCAGGTTCCAAAGGAGGGGCAGATGTTGTTGAGGGCGGATACTCCAGGGGCCCGGAGATCCGTCAACCGCAGAGCTTTGCAAAATGGCGCCTGGCGATTTGCCAGAAGGTGTGTCTAGAGTGACTGGTTGTAAACAGGAAGTACTACCTATTGGCTGTTGAACTATTGCTATGCTGTGGGTACTTGGTAACAAGCTTAAGATTGGTGGATGCATATCACTGTCTATGCTGATTGGCTTAGCTCCCCTATATAAGCGATGGCCATATGAAATAAAGAGAGCCCGCTTTTTTGAAACCCGACCAGACTGAGGGTTAGTATCGCTGCTGGACAGCGGTAATTGGTGCCGAAACCCGGGAAATAAATAAAGGAATCTTGTAAGGTAATCCGCAGGAAAGCGGGGAGTAAAGGCCACGTTCAAAAGTGGGAATTCCGCGGTAAAGCGGGAGTAAAAATAGAAAAACCTTGCAAGGGAGAATTCCGCAGGTAAGCAGGGTAAAACCACGACAAAGGTGGTGGGATTTAAACTTGTACAAGTCCGCAATAAGAAGCGGGGCGGCCTTGAGCCGGGATTTAAACTTGTACAAGTCCGCAATAAGAAGCGGGGCGGCCTTGAGCCGGGATTTAAACTTGTACAAGTCCGCAATAAGAAGCGGGGCGGCCTTGAGCCGGGATTTAAACTTGTACAAGTCCGCAATAAGAAGCGGGGCGGCCTTGAGCCGGGATTTAAACTTGTACAAGTCCGCAATAAGAAGCGGGGCGGCCTTGAGCCAAGATTTAAACTTGTACAAGTCCGCAATAAGAAGCGGGGTGGCCTTGAGCCGGGATTTAAACTTGTACAAGTCTGCAATAAGAAGCGGGGCAGCCTTAGAGCCGGAATTTAGCCGCGCGAGTCTTTAACATCCACGTAAAAGCAAAAACTGCTCGGGCCTTTTTGAATACAGTGGAAAAGGCGGCTCCATGGTTCCTAGATGAAGGCTTGCTAAACATACCTCAATGGGACCACTTAGGGGAGGATTTGAAGAAACAGGATGCTTTAACTCTTCGCCTCAAATTTAACATAACAAAAGCACAGGCAGGGGACATGCCTTACTAACTAAATTGCATGCTCTTACTAACTGCACTGACCTTGGGGGTTAATCCTAAGGGTTTGTTACCTAATCATATATGGCATATGGATGTCACACATGTTTCAGAATTTGGAAAGTTAGGACAGTTTTCGGGAAATCAAAATCAGATCAATTTTCCACCTGCAGTGTATTTGCAAACTGCTAAACTGCTACTGCTGCCGCTACGGCGTGGAAAACCATACAAGGCACAGGTGATTTATCGACTGTCTACGAATACCGCAGAAGCTCTACAAACCCAGAGTGAAATTAATGATCATCTCGCTGCGGGTATTCTTTTTGCTAATCAGCAGATTGACTTGCTACAAGAACAAATGGACATTGTAATACAACTACTGACTGTAGGATGCCTTCGCTCAGATACTGGACTCTGCATTACTCCAGTTGGATATGATAACCTCACTCGAGCAGCTAATTATTCCAGGGGACTATCCAAGATGCTTACAGGCAACTGGAGTGCCAGATTCGAGAATCTGACAATACAGCTTCGTGCTAATATTGTTAACGTTAATGCCAGTAAGGTAGAAGTAGCTTCAGTATCTCAATTTGTTGCCTTTATGAAAAATGTTGTAGGATGGGGGAAGCAATGGTTTGAGTTCATATCCATGGGTGGATTGCTGATATTCGCTGTGGTGTATTGCTTATGGTGCATTTGCCCCATGATGAGGATTTGTAAAAGAGACACCATTGCCATCAAACAAGCTCTGTTATCCATTGAGTCCGGACAGTCGCCCCAGGTATGGCTCAGTATGCTGGATCGGTAGTCAAAGACGGGTAAGATCGTAGGCGGAATATACCAACCTAAGACAGGACATGATCCTATAAGCATCATGATCCAATGACGGGTAAGGATATTCTTGGCCTTGCAACAACCTAAGACAGGCACGACCCCTGCTGAGTCTTTCCTTCTACCATAAAACAAAAAGGGGGAACTGTTGAGGGCGGATACTCCAGGGGCCCGGAGATCCGTCAACCGCAGAGCTTTGCAAAATGGCGCCTGGCGATTTGCCAGAAGGTGTGTCTAGAGTGACTGGTTGTAAACATGAAGTACTACCTATTGGCTGTTGAACTATTGCTATGCTGTGGGTACTTGGTAACAAGCTTAAGATTGGTGGATGCATATCACTGTCTATGCTGATTGGCTTAGCTCCCCTATATAAGCGATGGCCATATGAAATAAAGAGAGCCCGCTTTTTTGAAACCCGACCAGACTGAGGGTTAGTATCGCTGCTGGACGGCGGTAAGATGTATTTTAATGAAGGCCATTTTTGAAAAACCCTTTGAACGTTGGTGAAAGAACTCCTTTTTTTCCCCACTCTGGAGCAAAGATATATCCACAAGAATCACTCCACTCTTGCCGGCCATATCAGGGGAAAGGATCGCTGAGGACCAAACATGCTTTTTCCTTCAAGTCCTATTGAACTGTATGGTTATTCAGGTAAAAGCAAAATCTTGGATAATTCAGGAATGGTCTTTCTCTTGATAGGAAAGAGGAAACATTGCTTATTTTCTCCCAGCTCATCCATATTTTGTATGTTTGCTTGTTTGTTTGTTTGTTTGTTTTTTGAGTTGACTCTTTATGATATTTCACTAGAACTTGAATATGTGCTATATCACATCAGCAAAGACCTGGCATACATAATATTTTGTGTGAGAGTGTATGTCAAGCAAACATTTCAGTTCTCCCATCGGCTTTTATATTACCATATTCACACAGAACACTTTACTTCTAACACTGTGGCTGAGGCTGTGGATTTTTCCCTCACCAGGCAACTCTGCAACACCAGCTGGGTGTCCTGTAGTTTTACTCAGCTTTGACACTGTCTGCCTTGATATGGCATCTGATCCCACAGGTTAAGGGCTCAGTCCCGTGAGACTGTTCCATCACATTCAGGTGCCAGTCATAAGTAGGAGGAGCCCAGGTTACCCACAACTTCTCTACAACTTGGCTACAAATCAGAGGTCCCTTCAACTCCTCCTCTGGTTCAACTGAGTGGCTCGCAGAACTCTGGGAAACATTTGTTTTCATTTGCAATTTATGAAAGATATGATAAAGGATACAGATGAACAGTCAGATGCAGAGACACAAAGGGCACAGTCTGGGAGGGTCCCAAGCACAGGAATGTCTATTCCTGTGGAGCTGGGTTTTATCCCCCTCCTGGTACCTGGATATGTTGACTTACCTGGAAGTTTCCTGAAACCCCTGCTATGAGGATTTTTTTTAAAAGATTTTATTTATTTATCAAAGAGAGAGAGGGGGAGAGAGCGAGCACAGGCAGACAGAATGGCAGGCAGAGGCAGAGGGAGAAGCAGGCTCCCTGCTGAGCAAGGAGCCCGATGTGGGACTCGATCCCAGGACGCTGGGATCATGACCTGAGCCGAAGGCAGCTGCTTAACCAACTGAGCCACCCAGGCGTCCCTGCTATGAGGATTTTTATGGAGGATTCCTTACATAGATGTGCTCTGCTTTTAGCCCCCTCCCCTCTCTGGGGGAATGTAGGGGTTGGGGTGGGGGTGCCGAAGATTCTAAATTCTAATCATGGTGTGGTCTTCCTGGTGATGTGTCCCCACTGAGGAGCCATCTCGGAGCCCACCCAGAGTTGTGTTATTAGAACAAAATATTAAACTCAAAATGGATGGAAGACCTCAATGTAAGATAGGAATTCTTGCCAGGTTTCTTAAGGTGATTCTTTCTCTCTGCTATCCCTCAAGATTCTATCCTTGCCTCCCTTCCTGACTGCACTGTCCTATTGGGCAATCTTGCCTATTGGGCAGGTGGAATGGACCAGTAGGGTCAAAATGCACAGCTTCTAGAAGGCAAAGGGATACTCCAGTCTGCTCTCAGGACTTTGGAGTCTTTGTGTTTTTGGTGCTGGTGAAAGGAAATGAGAGAGGAGAGCAGACAAGAAAGAATGCTAAGTCATTAGAGAGAACTGGTAGGATAAAATACAGGCATGATGAGTAGAATGAGTTTAAAAACATGATACCATTGGGTGATTTTTTTAATACTCAGTAAGAATATTTTTAACAAAGTGAACCATTTAGTTTTGAAATATTCATTCTTAGCATAATTTGAGTTTTAAGATAGGATTACATTACAGGATTGTCAACATTATTTGTCACCATGACTTTTTTTTTAATTTCGGATAGGAATTTTAATAAGATAGCATTTTATTTCAGTAGACATTTAAGTTAAAATTTAAATGTATATATGTTCTTTCCCACATATTATCCAAAGGCTACAAATTAGAGTGGAAGAATAAGGAGAATCAAGATACTTGTTTTAAAGTTTTTTTACACTGTTTTGAAAATATTGTATTCCTCATTTATTTCCATCATTTACCATGTTAGCAAAATCTACAAACTTGTACTTGGTAAGAACTGATTGGGCTGGGTATAGAGGATGTCCACAGGGAAGCTGCCATTCTCTTTCAAAGTGACCTTTGTTCATTTTTAAGCAAAATAGTCACTTTATTCTTATATTTAATGGTAACTTTATTGTAAGAGGTTTAAAGTTTCCTAATAAATGATTTTACCTATTTGTACAAACTATTTATTTGTACCTCAGGAAGACTGTGGCTCCTAAAATAATTCAACATGTGTCATGATTCTTCTTGGTATAATTATATTTAAAATTAAGTTTTAAAATTTTAATTTTTAATTGAAACTGTTTATTGAAGGCAGTGTTTATTTTCTCATGCAAAGATGTTGAAATAAACATTCTCGTTGAAGTCTTCTCTTAACGGTGTTGAGGTACGGTGACCCCAGGCCCCAGACCTTACCCAGTGGTGAGGCAGACCATCCCAGGCCATGCAACTGCCCAGAGTAGCCCTTCCTTATATCCTGGATCTTTCATCCACTACGTGCTACTTACAGCTTCTTATGGAGGGGCCAATATTTGGGCAACTGTGCAACCTAAGGGCAGTAAGCTCCAGAAAGGAAGGAAACATGAGGGAATTTCTAGTTTCACTGCTCAGGGTTTTTTGGGTTTTTGTTTGTTTGTTTGTTTGTTTTCCCCTATGAAAAATGAAGGCTCACAGGACATAAGTATCCCTTTGATTGGTGCTGGGGTGGGGAAGCAAATTTTCTTCTCCCTATTATTGGAAAGCAGGCAAAATTAGTTAAAGTGAATAATCAGAAACAATTTGGGAGGGAAAGAGATCACAACAGGCATTAATCCATGTGGTGAATGTGGACTACTAATTCAGTTGTCTTTGGGTGTTTACTTACATACACACAAATGTGCATGCTTGGATCAGGGGAAAGCAGCAAAAACTTGATGCCTTTTGAAATATGTAGAAGTACTAACCTTTAGAGGTACCGGGCTGTGTATTTGTTAGCTATCTGTATATGGGTATTTTTTTCAGAACTTGATTCTGATTTGATAAATAGTCTATATTCACTGTGGAAAACATAGTATACTTTAATATATTGAATTAAAGTTCTTTATTGAGAACTTGTCTGCCTCATGCAAGTGCCTCCAGGTATATAAAAGGTGGGAGGTCGGGGTACCAGGTGGTGGGTAATATAGAGGGCATGGATTGCATGGAGCACTGGGTGTGGTACAAAAACAGTGAATACTGTTATGCTGAAAATAATAAAAAAAAAAAGAAAGTAAGAGAGCTGGACATACAGCAAGTAGTAGCTCAAGTCCAATACCATGTAACTTTTTGTATTGATTATGAAATTTAAAGGAGAAAGGGACTTTTTTTTATTATTCTATTTCTTTTCAGTGTTCCAGAATTCATTGTTTATGCACCACACCCAGTGCTTCATGCAATATGTGCCCTCCATAATACCCATCACCAGGCTCACCCAACTCCCTACCTGCCTCCCTTCTAAAGCCCTCAGTTTGCTTCTCAGAGTCCACAGTCTCTCATGGTTTGTCTCCCCCACCAATTTCCCTCAACTCACTTCTCCCCTCCATCTCCCAATGTCGTCTGTGTTATTCCTTATGCTCCAGAAGTAAGAAACCATATGATAATTGACTCTGCTTGACTTATTTCACTCAGCATAATCTCTTCCAGACCAGTTCATGTTGATACAAAAGTTGGGTATTCATTCTTTCTGATGGAGGCATAATAATCCATATTGTATATGGACCACATCTTTATCCATTCATCCATTGAAGGGCATCTTGGTTATTTCCACACTTTAGTGACTTTGGCCATTGCTGCTATGAACATTGGTGTACAGATGGCCCTTCTTTTCACTACATCTGTATCTTCTTGGTATATACCGAGTGCAGTTGCAGGGTCATAGGGCAGCTCCATTTTAATTTTTTTGAGGAATTTCCACACTGTTTCCCAATGTGGCTGCACCAAGAAAGGGACTTGTTATTAATTCTGTGGAGCTGGTCAAGTCAAAATTCAAAGATGAATTTTTTCAGACATAAAGTAGTTTATACTGATTCTATTCTTCAGATTCATCTACAAGGAAAAGGCTATAAAACTAAAGTCTCGGGAGCCTGGGTGGCTCAGTGGGTTAAGCCGCTGCCTTTGGCTCAGGTCATAATCTCAGGGTCCTGGGATCGAGTCCCGCATCGGGCTCTCTGCTCAGTAGGGATCCTGCTTCCTCCTCTCTCTCTGCCTGCCTCTCTGTCTACTGTGATCTATCTCTGTCAAATAAATAAATAAAATGCACATGCCTGTCACTTTGATGGGTACAGTTGGGAGATGAGGCTCAGATGGCCCTCCACTTCCGTGCAGTCTTTGTAACAAGGTTGTTGGACTTATTTCCTGTCCACTCAGAGCTCCAATAGCAAATGTTCCAAGAGAGGGGTTCCTTTTGGACTTGGGCCTGAAACTGACACGTTTATTTCACTGTTTAACACAGTCACATAGCCCATGTGAATCAAAGGGATTGGGGAGTCATAGGATTTGTGATCATTTTTTAACGTGCTACATATGTTCATATGTGCATTTTTTCCCATTTCTCTGACCTGTGGGAAAATGGAAGTTATTGATCAAAGAGTCACAGGTTATCAAGCTCTATGAGAGACTTCAGACTTAATCCAACCTCCATACTTTATAGATTATAGAATATATACATAGGTGCACATGTACATCTCCATATCAGTTATTATATATACACTTGTATATCACTAAAAATGGTATCTGTGGATTAGCCAATTCTTCTATCTTCATAGGAATGAAAAGGACTCGTCATTCCCCGGCAAATCTGAAGAAAGAAGCCAGAGCAAGAGTAAGGGAGAAAGAGAGTGAGAGGAGCATCTGATGGGATAGGATTTCTTACAAAAGGACTCCTGAAGTGACCAGAGAAAACAGACCAACAGAAAAGGGCAGACTTTGACCAAGCGGTGCTCAACGACGTGAATATCCACATGGAACAGAAGAGGTTTTAACGCTATTCCCTACTGATGTAGCCTACATACTAAAGAGGACATCAGAAGTTTTCTGGAAGATACCATAGAAAACCATTTTGAGGACCTGGGGGCGGTGGCAGAGATGAGTGGAACAGAACACCAAAAACAGGAAGCCCAAGAAAGCTTGGGTGCTGCTTCCAGATGGCGACGAGAGAAGAATTAGGCACGAACCAGTCAGCTGGAAAAGACTGGGAGCAGGGGACAACAGTCGAAAAGGACGTCTGCCAAGAGCAACTCAAGACAGTCTCACTTTTATTGGATAGAAAACAATAGCCAAAGAAGGATTGAGGAAGGTCAAATGTTAATCCCATCTTGCTGACAAGCAAGAAGGAGGATAAAGTTTATAGTTAAACAAGCACATTGAAAGAACTCTTCTAACTAGCAACAGGCACTTCTGGGAAGAGAAAGGCTCTATGGCGGATAAGGGAGGCAGGCAGTTTTCATTCCAACCTTAGCTAACCTGTCGTTCCCGGGTGCTCCGCTTTCCTGAAGCAGGCGGCATTCCGCCCTGAGCCTGCCGGGCTTCCAGCCAGCCAAGCTTCTGTGAGGGGGCTGCATTCCGCCATGAGCAAGCGAGGTATCCCCCGCTGCCCAGCTTCTGTGAAGGGGCGGTGTTCCGCCCCGAGCAAGCTGGGCATCCCCAACTATAAGTGCTACCATTTTACTTAAAACTGTGAAATTGGGTCAGATTTAAATTTCAATTTATGTTAAAACATTCTGTAAACTGGGTTAAACTTTGACATTTGTTCCCTCTGTTCAGTGAATAACACTATATCATATTCTGAAAAATACGCTAATTTTGATTTTGAAAAATATCCCTTTTTCCTCTTATGGTAATTATTAATATGAATTAATAGTAGAATTTGATATGGTTCCATATGCCCATAAATACTTTATTGTATATTATCAAATTTAATAATGAATATAATGTACTTCTTTGGACAATTTTTAAAGACCAGTCTACTCTTAAAAAAATGGAGACGCACTTCTTTAGTTCACACAAATTTCATTTTATTATATATAACCTCAGATAAATTTCAACAAATCATAATTTATTAAAATTATGTCTACTTAAAAATCTCATAGAAGAGTAAAACCATCAAAAATAATAATAAACACACACAACACACACACATCACCCATGTATTGGCAAATGACAATTGCTGTAACAATACATTAGGCATTCCACTGTTAAGGGCTATCAAAATTTCCATCAGTGACAAAAAGATTTGTATCCAAATGGACTGATTTTCCAGAATCCAAGAAAAAGTCTCCTAGGGTTTATTTAAAGATAAATATTTGAACAAATACTTCTTAAATTTAGGAAATTCAGAACATACGATTAAAGAATATTTGCAGTGCAGACTATATTCAATCCTTCCTTCAAAATGTGCCTTTGAGTACATAATTCTGTTTTCTCTATCTAAATTGAGCTGTCCTCCAAGGAAGTTTTCTAAAATGTGTGTCTCTGTGTGATAAATGTTCTAAGACCTAACATGCTTCATTGTATTTTTACTGTACTCTCAAATTTAATCAATAATTTGGCTTGATGTATAATATCTAGTTTCAAATATCTTTTCCATCTATACAAACCCCCAGCTGTCTCCTTTATATGCTATTACTATTGAGAATTCTGCTGTCAGTATTATTCTTGTACATTTTAGGTGATCTGTTCTTCTCTTGGGCATCATTTATGCTCTTCTATGTTTTTGATATTCGTAAAACTCATCATAATGTATATGAGTGGTTTTGTGTGTGTGTGGATTTTGTTTTGTTTTGTTTCTGATTTCTCATGTTTGGCATCATTTTAAGTCTGGTAATTTTTATCTTTCTTTAATTCTCCAAAATTTATCTCAGTACTTATTTAAATATTTTCTTTATTTTTTTTCTTTTCTGCTGCATTTGGGCAGAAGTCATTAATTTGTTTGTTTGTTTGTTTGTTTTTCCCAACTCATTTATTCATTTTACAGCTATATTCATCTTAGTCTCCATTTATTGTATTCTTTATTTCAACAATTTTCACTTAATTTATATTCACAGTATAGTATCTTTTCTTTGTATATGTATATCATTATTTTATCATATACTTTTAAGTTATTTTTAAAAATATTTTACTTATTTATTTGACAGTGAGAGATCACAAGTAGGCAGAGAGGCAAGCAGAGAGAGAGGAAGGGAAGCAGGCTACCTGCTGAGCAGAAAGCCCGATGTGGGGCTTGATTCCAGGACCCTGAGATCATGACCTGAACCGAAGCTAGGGGCTTAACCCACTGAGCCACCCAGGCGCCCCTTTTAAGCTATTTTTTAAAAGTACAGTCATTCAATTTTTTTTTAAGATTTTCTTTCTTTATTTGACAGAGAGAGATCACAAGTAGATGGAGGGCAGGCAGAGAGGGAGAGAGAGAGAGAAGCTGACTCCCTGCTGAGCAGAGAGCCTGATGCAGGACTTGATCCCAGGACCCTGAGATCATGACCTGAGCTGAAGGCAGTGGCTTAATCCACTGCGCCACCTAGGCGCCCCTAAGCTATTTTTTAAATTCCTGTTCCAATAACACTTGGATTGCCATATAAAGTTAACCACATCATCTTTTTTAGGTAAGTAATTGTACTTTTTATATGCATAGTTATTTTGGTCCATGAGTTCAGCTCCTCTTCGGATCATCAAATCTCTGTAAAGTCTGGGTATGCTAGGATTTTCTAAGCAACAATAAAATACATTGAAACCTGGTAGCTTAATTATAATAATGTTTTCTTTCTCAATCATTCACAATAGTATTACATTCTGAGTAGCTTCCTTCTATTTTGCAGCTATGGTGTTTGGAAAAACTTGAATTGTGATATCACTGTGATAATGTGAATTAGTCAGGGTTTTTCAGAGAATCGGGAAGAGAAAAAAAGGAAGATATTCTCCAGGGCCAACTCTAGAAGTGACTATTAAAACAGCTGTCCAAATTCAATTGAACAAAACTCAGAAATGCCATCTCCAGCGAAATACAAAGAAGATTATATATAGTTCTGGGCACACACATCTCATTTGACCCAATGATGTACATCAATGAAAGACTGAAGGCCAATCACCACTCCATGGGAGAATTTAAAAATAAATTTACTAATGAGGCCAAGAATTCAGAATCACAAATACTTCAAAACTAATAATAACTGCCTTTACTTGATGTTATTCTATAAGATAAATCCTACGATCAAGTTTCAATTTTAAATTCTTACAATTTTAAATTCTTAAATCCTTATGAAGAAGCATCATTTGGAGGGAGCAGTTTTCATAATTTATCATCCATCAGCCTTTTTTTAAAAGATTTTATTTATTTATTGGACACAGAGAGAGATAAAGAGAGAGAGAGAGAGAGAGAGATCACAAGTAAGCAGAGAGGCAGGCAAGCAGGGAGGGAAGCAGGCTTCCTTTTGAGCAGAGCCCGATGTGGGGCTGGATCCCAGGACCCAGAGACCATGACTTGAGATGAAGGCAGAGGCTTAACCCACCACCCACGTGATGAGAGAGCCACTCAGGTGCCCCTCATCCATCAGTCTTAATTGATTGGAGGAAAATGTGTGTAGGAATAATGCCTTAGGGAGCTAATCTCTCTAAAGAATTTTCAAGTCTTTACCCCTTCAAGGTTTTTGTACAGTTCTGATAGCCTCTAAACATCCAGCTGATTTCTACAGTGACAGGCCTGTTAAAACCTGTCTTCAAACCAGGAATAGAGCTTGAAACATACCAGTCAAGAGCAACTTTGAGTCTTTTAAGGAATTTATCATCATTTCTTTGTTTTTGGTTAATATCTGAAATAGTTCCATATTACACTTGCATAATTTCTCCAGAGCTGACTTTGAAGGAGGCATTCAGTTCCAGCTAGTTCCATATTTTGGCAAGAACTATAATTATATATATATATATATATATATATATATATATATATATATATATATATTTTAGGGCGCCTGGGTGGCTCAGTGGGTTAAAATCTCTGCCTTCGACTCAGATCATGATTCCAGGTTCCTGGGATTGAGTCCAACAGTGGGCTCTCTTCTCAGCAGGGAGCCTGCTTCCATTCCTCTCTCTCTGGCTGCCTCTCTGCCTTCCTGTGATCTCTGTCAAGTAAATAAATAAAATTTTTTAAAAAACATATTTTATACCTGTTATTCATGTTTATTAACTAAGATATCACAATACAAATAATACAAACAGTTGCTCTTTATTAATACCTTCAACCAAGATCAAAAAATATGTCATATTTTCTCCAAAAATTTTATATCATCTGATAGGTCAGATATATATAAAATTACATTTAAAGTTTTAAAAATATCAGCAAATATTTTCATTTAAATGCAAATTTGAAAAAAAATCTACTTTTCCAAACACGACTTTTTATCCTATTTTTTTTGAATTTTGTCGACAACTGATAAAAAGTTTAGCGAGACTATAAATGTTAGATCGAAAAAAATGATTAATACATGTAGGTTCAAATTATTATGTTCCATTAAAAATGATTTAGTCTTTGATGAACATCTGTTTGGTAATATGTTGTATCCAGATATAGTAAATTAATTACATATATAAAATTATAGGGAAATGACACCTTCCGTTCCATTATGAGTAGAGCTTTTAAAATGCTATTTGTCACAACCTGTCATCTTGTCATTATGTAGCATTATGTAGCATTTAAAAAATGTATACTCTTCACTTCGAAGTCTTTTAGAAATCTAAAACATGACTTTCTATGGTTTGTGTTTCCATATTCCTTTATTGCCAGTTTGAACAAATCCACATGCTTGGATTCAAAAGTAATAAATTCCTCTTATTTGGAAAAATGATGTTTATTTTTGTTCTCTCCCCCTTCGCAGGTGGTTTCATTTTAGCACACTTCAGAGTTATAATTTCATGCTTATTAAAAACATTTATTATGATCTACATAGATGAATGAAACTTTTATTTTATTAAATTATTTTGACAAAAAATCTGTTATTTTTAAAAATGTATTTCCTTTGAAGGGTTAATTTAGAACGTTCAGAGAGGATCTAGGAGTGCGGTATTATGCAGTTTTTAAGTAGGTATGAAATGGTTATTTATATGATTGTTTCTTTAAGGCTTATGTATATTGTCCATTATATGCTATAAAATATTTTGAAAGTAAATTTAAGGTATGTTTTACATAGTTTATATTTTGGAAAAAAAATTATTGAAATGACTTATGAAATTCAGTATACTCTCAACATTAATTTATTCTGAAATTTACCAATTGTCTATTGAACCTATTATATGGCAGATATTACTTCAGACTACACTGGTAAATGAAATACTTGGCTTTGTAGAACTTTTATTTTCATGGGTGAGACAATTAAAAGCTATAAACCTTAATAAAAATTGCATAGTGCATTCAAAATTGATGAGTATAATGGGGAAAAAGAAAAATTCGATCAGGGTGAGAAAAATCAAGGTTGCTAGGCAGGGGATGGGGAGTTAAAATTTTTAATAGGAAGATCAGGGTAGTTACAATGAAGCTGACAATTGAACAAAGGTATGGAAAGGTGATGAATTTGCCCAGAACTATCAGCAATAAGGTCACTCCAGACAAAGGAATTGGCTATCTTGAAGGCCATAAGGTTGGATCATGCCTGGCATATCTGAGGAATAGCAAGGAGGCCACTGTGAGTGACTGAAGAGTAGCAGGGAAAGAGGTCACAGAGGTTAAATGAGTGGCTAGATCATGTAAAAGCTTAGAAGTCATTGTAAAACTCTGGCTTTTATATTTGGAAACTTACTGTGTGATAGAATTTCTGCTAATAACTGAGAGTTCAAATGTCCATAAAATTTCAAGGATTCTTATTCTAGTAAGAGAATAAAGAAAAAGAGTTCATATTTTCACATGGTGAAAGGAAGCTATGGGAGCACAGAAGAAGGCACTAAAATCTCACCAATATATTTGGTGACTGTGACTATATATAAATTTGTATTTTCTAGATTTTTTATAGTCATGGAATCACACAGTATATATTATTCGTTGCCTGGCTTTTCTTTTCTCAGCATCATTATTTTGAGAATCTCCAACTGTTAATAGTTCATTTTGTTGTTGAATAGTAATCTCTTTAATGAATAGATCATCCATATCCTTTTGGTGACATGTCTCTTCCATTATTTCCTTCACATGTAAAATTGGATACTCTGTTTGGTTATTAGTAAGGTTTTTTATTTTTATTCATTTTCTAATAATCAGAATAGATGTCCATTATCAGATATATAATTTGCAAATCCCTTCTCCATCTTTACGGTTTCTCAATGGAGAGAGAGAGGAGGAAGCAGGCTCCCTGCTGAGCAGAGAGTCCGATGCGGGACCCAATCCCAGGACCCTGAGATCATGACCTGAGCCTAAGGCAGCGGCTTAACCCACTGAGCCACCCAGGCGCCCCGAATAGTAATCTCTTTAATGAATAGATCATAATTTGTCTTTGCTCTATTGATGGACATTGATAAACATTTCCATTGTTTTCAATTCTTAAAAATAAAGCTGCTATGAAATTCATATACAAGTCCTTGTATGAACATAGGGTTTGTTTCTCTTGGTTAAATGCCTAGAAGTAAAATGGCTATTTGTGTAACTGCAACATATTTTGCATTTAAAAAAATGTTCAGACTATTTCCCAAAGTGGTTGTATCATGATATATGCCAACAACAGTTTAGATTTTTTGTTGCTTCTCAATCTAGCTCAGACGAAGTACAATTAGCCTTTATAATTTTAGCCATTCTAATAGATATGTAAGCATGTCTCATTATGATTTTAATTTGTATTTCTTTAATGCCTAAATGTTGAGAAATTTGTCATGTGCTTATAAGCCATCCATATCCTTTTGGTGACATGTCTCTTCCATTATTTCCTTCACATGTAAAATTGGATACTCTGTTTGGTTATTAGTAAGGTTTTTTATTTTTATTCATTTTTTAATAATCAGAATAGATGTCCATTATCAGATATATAATTTGCAAATCCCTTCTCCATCTTTACGTTTTCTCAATGGAGCTTTGATAGCTGTGTCTTTCAAGAAATATACTACTTCTTTCCTGGTACACGGAGGTATGACTAGAACATTATCAATGTTGACCTTTGCAAAGAAAATCATGGCTTAAGATATATGTAGTCAGCAGTTGTTGGGAGTGTTCACCATCCTTGCCTCTAACTCATCTCTCACTGCCCACACATTCAGATATAGGGGAATATTGATTGACAAAATATTAATTGCCAAATAACACTAGTTGGAGAATAAGAAAAATGCAGGCACCTGATTATATAATATTACTTAAATAAAATATGTTTTTATAAGTGCTATTGGAAGTAAATTCCTCAATACTTTAATCACACAGAATGATGGAATCCTAGATTTTTTTTCTTGTATTTACTAAGAAAATGATCATGCCTCAAGTATATTAAAATGGAATAGGTAAAATTAAAAATTGTTTTAAGTTGATTTGCGTGTGTTGTGCGTATGTGAGAGAGAAAGTGAGAGAGAAATAGAAAGAGAGAAAAAGAGAAAGGGAAAGACAGAGAGGTGGCTGCAGTGAATTATGAGTTGCAGGATAGATTTTAAAGTTTTGTCATTTGCTTTCTACATTTCCTTTTCCTTAGGTTCAAGAGAACAATCAGTAATATCTCAGATGCCTGCTGGTAACATCAGCAGAAAGAGTTAGAGGTTCCCAGAAAATTAAAGATGAGATATAGTTTTCCTGACATAAGAAAAGTCATTTTTTGTCCCCAGCTATTTTCAATGATCTATACCCCACCTGTGTACTTGCCCAAGCACACTTCTTCCAAAATTTCCTGGGAGGCTCTTACAAAGAAATGCAAAAACCTCACTAGTTAAGGATTTTGAGGGAACAAGGCAATGGGAAAACTAACAGTCACCACCAGACCAGGAAATAGCCTAAGCTATTGAGACAATAAATCAGTGGTAAAACTCCTAGTGCTATTTCAAAAGTAATCAAGGCCTTGCATTCCTTGTCCCAGAAAATGAGTCCAAGACCCCATCTAGTTTATATCTGCTCTTGAAGCCTGCAGAGTCCCTTTCCCTTGTCCAACAGTTACCTCTGCTTTATTCTAACGTTGAAGTTTCTGCCCTCGGTGGAATACAAGCTTCATTCAGGTGAACATGCAATACATATTGCACAAATACATATGTGGATGTGCATGCATCCACAACCCTATGACCAACCATACACGGGATAATAAAACTCTCCCTTCTTAAATACTAAATAAAAATCTCTCTCCTGTTCAAACAGTCAAGGCTTTGGAACTTATTCCCTGTGATCTCCTTGTATGTTGTAAACAAAGATTCCTTTGTTTGACAACTCCACCTGTTTCTGTGATTCACCAAAGACTGACCTCAGTTAGTTCCGTTACTGTAATGGCTTTCACTACTCTGATTCTACCTCTGCAAGTCTCCAAATTTAACTATTTTTTTCTCCCAATTCCGCATGTTCTTGGCTTTAAACTGCAACTCTGAAGAGATGCTTTGCTTGTTTTAAAAAAAATCAAGAAAAGGGAGTAGTAGTCAACATTGTTACTTTGAACTTCCTGCCCTAAGGGGCTCTCCTGTTGTTTCTCTTTGACTTCCTGGACTGAAACGACAGAAATTTGGCAATACATCACTCCCCAATCCAGATTACTGACAGAACAGTTTAGACTCTTAGAAAAATATTAGTTTAAAAGATCACATAATTAAATACTTAAGCATGTAGGGTAATATAGGGGTTTACAAGAAATATATTTTGGTCATCTGAATATTTGGTTTTCAACCATGGCTACTGACTCACAGCTCCTAAAACTCTTGGAATTTCCTGTGATAAGGGTGAGAGAGGTGTGTTTTGTTATGTTAATGAAGTGACCTTCAGACCTCACTCAAGGCAAGGGCTGTTTGCCTGAAGGACCAACCACTTGGTGAAAGCCTTCATAACTTTTTGCCCAACATGCCTCCCCTTCCTCCAAATTCAGGATTATTTGGGGAGGGAAGAGGAGCTGGAGATTAGATCAGCAAATGACAAAGATTTAGTCAGTCATGACTATGTCATGAAGCCTCCACAGAAAACCTGAAAGGACTGGGTTCAGAAAGCTTTTAGTTTGTTAAATGTATAAAAAGGCAGGATGAGTGGCAGTCTTACAGAAGGTAATAGAAGCTCTGTGCCCATTCTCCATACCTTGCCCTGGGCACTTCTTTATCTATCTATTGATTTAAATCTTCTATTATATCTTTTAATAAGCTGGCAAACATAAAGTAAGTATTTTTCTGAGTTTTGTGAGCCCCTGTAGCAAATTAAAAGAACGTAAGAAGTAGGCCATTGGGACCTCCAACCTGTAGTTGCTCAGTCACAAGCACAGGTAATAACCTGGGGCCTACAGTGAGACTGGCATCTGAGATGGGGTTGGAGATAGTCTTGGAGGACTGATCCCTTAACTGATGAAATCTTACGCTATGTTCAGGTAGATAGTGTCAGAATTTAGTTGAATTCTTGGATATCCTGCTGTTGTCTGAAAATTATTTGGCATTGTTGGTATGATGTCCTTGAAAGACACCCCCCCCCAGTCGTTAAGTAATTAACTGCTCTTTTGTTGTGTAAAAGTACCCCTCCTCCCCTTGCAATGAAAAGACCCTTCCCCCAGGGTTGAATTCAATGTAACTGCTCTTTTGCCTTTCTGTAACCGCTTGGCTTTTAGGGCATGACACTTGACTCCTGTTTGAACAAGATACCCTCTCCTAATAGCCGGGGCATGGTCCCGTAGGTCACGTAGGCAAGGGGGCTGCATGGTCCCCTAGATCACGTAGGCAAGGGGGCTGCATGGTCACATAGGTCACGTAGACAGGATGCCTTTCTGCCCAGTAATAAGGTCAAACTTCCCCTCTTTGTTTCCCCTTCCCGCTTTTCTCTTCCCGCGAGGGGGGTCTTCCAGGGCCAATCCACTAACACCAAGTATGCCTTTTTCAAAAGTTCAAACTGTCCACCAATCAGTTGCGCCCCACCCATAACTTGTTTGTACCTTCCTATAAAAGACCCCGCTTCACTCCAGTCGGTGTGCTCGGTTTTGCACAGCAAAGGAAACAGTTAACAAAATCAAAAGACAACTGACAGAATGGGAGAAGATATTTGCAAACGACATATCAGATAAAGGACTGGTGTCCAGAATCTATAAGGAACTTAGCAAACTCAACACCCAAAGAACAAATAATCCAATCAAGAAATGGGCAGAGGACATGAACAGACATTTCTGCAAAGAAGACATCCAGATGGCCAACAGACACATGAAAAAGTGCTCCATATCACTCGGCATCAGGGAAATACAAATCAAAACCACAATGAGATATCACCTCACACCAGTCAGAATGGCTAAAATCAACAAGTCAGGAAATGACAGATGCTGGCGAGGATGCGGAGAAAGGGGAACCCTCCTACACTGTTGGTGGGAATGCAAGCTGGTGCAACCTCTCTGGAAAACAGCATGGAGATTCCTCAAAATGTTGAAAATAGAACTGCCCTATGACCCAGCAATTGCACTATTGGGTATTTACCCTAAAGATACAAACGTAGTGATCCAAAGGGGCACGTGTACTCGAATGTTTATAGCAGCAATGTCCACAATAGCCAAACTATGGAAAGAACCTAGATGTCCATCAACAGATGAATGGATCAAGAAGATGTGGTATATATACACAATGGAATACTATGCAGCCATCAAAAGAAATGAAATCTTGCCATTTGCGACAACATCGATGGAACTAGAGCGTATCATGCTTAACGAAATAAGTCAAGCGGAGAAAGACAACTATCATATGATCTCCCTGATATGAGGAAGTGGTGATGCAACATGGGGGCTTAAGTGGGTACGAGAAGAATAAATGAAAGAAGATGGGATTGGGAGGGAGACAAACCATAAGTGACTCTTTATCTCACAAAACAAACTGAGGGTTGCTGGGGGGAGGGGGTTTGGGAGAAGGGGGTAGTATTATGGACATTGGGGAGGGTATGTGTTTTGGTGAGTGCTGTGAAGTGTGTAAACCTGGTGATTCACAGACCTGTACCCCTGGGGATAAAAATATATGTTTATAAAAAATAAAAAATTATATTTAAAAAAAAAAGACAATCTCTTCTCTCCTTAGAGAACTATGGTATCATCTTTCTTTGAGAGAGAGTTAGGCCCATTGGTTTCCTCTCTCTTTTTTGCAATGCATATCAGGGAACATGAAGAAACCATAGCTACCAATAAGAACTGAAGCTGACAGAGACTTGAAGAAAAGGGAAATTCATTAGGAAAGAGTAAAATGTATAGGTTGCCTCAAGAATATAAAAACAACCCAAACATACATCCTCAAAAATCACAGACTTGGACCATCTTAAAACCTGCATTGTGTCCCCCACAAGGACATTCTAACCTCCAATGTGACAGTACATGGAGACAGGATCTTTAGAGTGGTCATTAAGATTAAAGGAGTTCGTTTGGATGGGGCACTTATAGGACTAGTGTCCTTATATGAAGAGAAAGAGACATAAGGATGAGTCTACACAGAGAAAGAGGCTATGTTAGTTCAACCAAGAAGATGGCTCTTAGTAAGCCAATGAGAAAGGCCTCAGGAGAGACCAAACCTACAACACTGTGATCTTGGACTTCCAGCCTCTAGAACTATGAGAAATAAATTTCTATTATTTAAGCCAAAAAAAAAAAAAAGAAGTCACTTAAGGACATAGTCATCTGGATACCAGCAAAGCATTAAAATTATCAATATAAAAGAGGTGTAAGATGTAGGTGATACGTGTGGAACAAAAGCTAGAGAAAAAATTAGATTTCCTTACTACTCATAGCCTGTTGACAAGTCCTTGAAGTTCCTCTGGGGACTCAGCTGCTTCCATGTGGACACATCTACTCAGGGCAAAAAGCATTCTTAGTCCACCCCCCCAGGATACTGAAAATCTACTTTCACATGTAAAAATTACTTTGGAAACTTCTTTATCTCTATTCCCCACCCCTGCCCTCAAGATATACATTGGCAATCATCTCCCAAGCATATACCCACTGATACACATCAGAAGAGTCTCTTCCCTGAGTTTTTACTAAATAGTAATAAATGACCTTTCCCTAACAATAGCTAGCCCCCTCAAGGTCCTGGAAACCTTGTTTATAAAATACCTTGGAGGCTTGTGCTATCCCTAACCTCCTCCCAAATTGAAAGTATATAATCAGCCACTCTTCATGACCCTCTCTCTCTACTCCAAATAAATGAATACATATTTTTTTAAATAAAATAAAATAAATGACGATTTTAAAATGAAAGAAGAAAAAGGAAAGAAATATTTGAATATTAATGTACATCTATTTCTCAAGCATAAAATAGTCAAGACACTGGATTAAAACTTACATACAAAAAAAGAAAGAAAATATTCATAACTATAGTTGACTCTATGAATCCCAAACTAGGGCATACATACCAAAGACAAAAAAAAATCATAAGTGTTAGAGAGAAAAAAAATAATTCATTAATAAAGAAACAAGAATCCGACTGACAGAAATTTTTTAAATAACATCAGATATAAAAAAGAATGAAGTAATAGCTTTATTATTTTGAAAAAAATAATCACAAATGTAAACATTTAGATCCTTATAAAATGTCATTGGAATAGGAAGGCATAATAAAAAAAAATATTTTCAGGAATACAGACCACAGATAATTTGCCTTAATTTGTGTAGGCAGCACTTAAATACTAATATTATAACAGTTAAAATGTACTCTATGACCTATGGGGTGGGGTAAAAGAGGATGACCAAGTCATCTTGAAATAATTCAGTTTTATGAAAAAAGTAAAAAAGTAAAACGATCGAAAAAAAGACTTGAAGAAAAGAGAGATAAAACATATGCATAATAAAAATAAATAAATAAATAAACAACTGGAGTGCCTGGGTGACTTAGTCGGTTCAAGTTGTCTGCCTTCAGCTCAGGTGATGATCCCAGGGTCCTGGTATTGAGCCCTGCATCAGGCTCCCTGCTCATTGGAGAGTCTGCTTCTCCCTCCCATTGAGAAAAATAATTTGACTTATTTATTTGAGAGAGATAATCTTTAAATTTTACTTATTTATTTGAGAGAGAGTGAGAAAAGAAAAACATGCACACAGGAGGGGGAATAACAGAGGGAGAGGGAGAAGCACCCCACTGAGCAGGGAACCCCCTGCGGGGCTCTATCCCAGGACCCGGGTATTATGACCTGAGCTATAGGTAGACACTTAACTGACTGAACCACTCAGGTACCCCAATCAATACAATCTTTAAAAATAATAATAATAATAATAATAATAAGTAATATTTCATATAGTATGATTTTTTTTAATGTAAGACTTGGTATAAAAACAGGATGACATACTTGTCTAATAATAGCAAAAGACTTTGATAAGTTTAGATGCAGTAGTACATAAAAAATTTAACTTTCTTCATTAACTGATAATTTAATTAGATTAAATTAAGAGACATCAAAATTTAGAGAATCTAATAGTCCTGATCTATTAATAAATGTAGCCATCCTGACCCCAAAACAATAGTCTTCAGTAAGTATATAAGCATAAGTTGAACATTTACACAAACAGGCCATTATTTAGGCCAGAAGTATATGCCAATAAATTCCTAGAGTTAAATATCAGGCTATATTTTCCAAGAATAAGGCAATAAAATTAGAAAACAATGACCAAAATATTAAATTCATATAATTGGAAGTTAACTTCATACCTAAAAAGAAATAATACAGCTAATTCAGAAATTTTTAGAATTACAGTACTTTGGTAATATCAACTCTCAAAATGAGTAACGGACAGGTGAGGCTAGGGAGGAAGAGATTCATAGGGAACTTTGTGAACAGGCTCTCAGAAATCCCCAAAATGTGATGTGGTAAAGAGATAAATTGGACCACCCTACCCCAGGAAGAGCACCCTGATCTAGGCATGAGGGATGGAGGACCACCCTGCCCTAGGTGTATGGAGTGGGTCATGTGGGGTGGGTGTCTTTATGATAAACACCTGTAACCAAAAAAGAATAATCAGACCCTCAAAAGGAGGTAAGCCATTGCAGGAGTTATTGATAGAGATGTTAAAAGGATTAAAGTTGCCTGGTTACCTTTTTATAAAAAATAAACCCTGAAGGCACTCATTGTTAACTGTGTGGGGACCCCTCTTAGTTGTGAGAGCTTTTTCTATATATTCACTTGATAAACTTCTGTCACTTCCTCACTCTCCATTGCCCACAAGATTCCTTCTTTGACTCCAAGAGACAAGAACCTAGCTCTCCCACATCATTCCCTAGAGTTAAGTATCAGGCTATATTTTCCAATGATAAGGCAATAAAACTAGAATAGAATGACCAAAATATTAAGTCCATGTAACTGGAAGTTAACTTTATACCTAAAAAGAAATACAGCTAATTCAGAAATATTTAGAATTACTGTACTACGGTAATATCATTTGTGAAAATAAGTGACAATAATTAAAGGTATGAAAGAAATCTAAAGGTTTAATTGTATTAATTCAAAAGAAAAACAAAACAATACAACAAAAACACCAAAGCATAAAACAACAAAACAAAACAAAAAGAATATAAAGGCAAAACCTAAGAACGACAGCAGTCATAACAAAATATTATAGAAACAAGCAAATTTTTGGAATAGATTAATAAGAAAGATTTGACCAATGAGTACTGGTCAGGAATACTCAGAGATGATGAAGATAAAATAAAATACTAAATGAAATGTATAAAAACTAAATTATAGACCTAAGAGACTGATTAAAAATGCTTCTAGAAAAAGAGTCTCATTTGAAGACAATAAAATTAATAGCACCATAGAGAAAACTGTATTTGTGACATAGGGGATCAATTAGAGATGATAAAGTATTTCCTTAAATATCAAGATAACAATTAGACTCAGTGGCTCAGTCAGCTAAGCCTCTGCCTTCACCTCAGATCATGATCCCAAGGCCCTGAGACTGAGCTTGACTCCCTGCTTGGTGGGAAACCTGCTTCTTCTTTTCCCTCTCCCTCTGCAGCTTCCCCTGCTTGTGCTTGTTCTCTCTCTCTCTCACTCTCTCTCTCAATAAATAAAATTTTAAAAGTTAAAAAAAATTAAGAAATAAGCATCAAAGATTAATCCATAAGGTAAAAATATTTATTAAAGTGATTAATTAATTTATATTAAAATTAAATATTTCCTTGCAATTAAGTGCAGTGTGGAGAAAAAGTTAATAGACAACTGACATAGGAATGAACAATACTTAAAATATTAAAACTGACAAGGAATTATTAGATTTAGACTCCATGATGATCTCTATGTATGTGCATATAAAACACCTTAAAATACTTTGTAGGAATGTGCTACAGGAAATTAAAGAGACAGGGAGATAAAGGGGGAAAAATAGCTCAACTTGAAATGACTAGTTGGCTGCCACTGTGTTTTATTTACATTTTCCACCACTTTTTTGGTCAATGAAATTATTTTACATGTATCTATTATTATCTTGTAGGACATGTTACACTAATATCATTATTAATGAAGTTGAGAATAAGAATATGATGCCTCATTTCATCATAATTGTTAAAAATGATCCCTAAGCTGGTAAATGTAGGAAGCCAGAAACAAACAAATAATAATTAGCACCAGTTCAAAAGCTTGTCCACCTGGAACCTGTAAGAAAATCCAACTAGATCCTGAAAATGATGAGTGATTTGAGGAAACTGGACAGGGATATAGATTTCCAGATGCTTTTTACTTATAATGGCAATAGCAACTTAGACAAGGTAATGGAAAAAAATCTATTAATTGGCAGTAGGAAAATTATTAAAAAAATATAAACCATAAGCCAATGAACTTGGAAAAATTATGAAGAATCTACATAAACATAAAATGAAACAATATATATTTGCCAAGGCACATTCACATTTTAAAAAATAAGTTGAAAGGGGAACAATATGCCATAATACATATATCAATGTTTTTCATAGAAGTTTAGTATAAAAAATAAACATTTTAAATAATTTATTTGGAAATTGATATCACATATCTGAAAAACTTGGAAGAAGAAATGGATAACCATGACTAATCAAATGTAGCAGAAAAATGATTTACAATAATAGATAAAAGCTATTCAAAAATGTAGTGAATATTGGCCAAAGCTTAGAAAAATCGATAAAATATAAAATGTAAAATGAATTCATGAATGAAAAACAGAATCCCATTAAATCTAATTTGGAAAGAACTAATATTTTTTTTTTTTGCCTGAATCTGCTCTGCCTTTCATTAGGTGGGACACTGACCAAGCCCACTCAGCTCCTCTCTCATGCCCATTAATAGAAAAGTCAGGAACATTAATTACTTCTGGGATGAATTTTAACCACTGTGGATAGGATGCAGAAGCCAGTGGGTTAAACAGATTCTTTCTTGTTTCAGGAAAATAATTCTGAGATGTATTCTGTGCATTAGGATTGATGCTCAGTTGTCCACAATCATAATCCACTCAGTCTGAACTCATATATGTTTCTCCTGGACCACTTAGCTCTTCTCATTCTCTCCTCTTCCACGTGATCAAATCCCAAAATAATTATTTAGGTTGTGTATGCAAGTCCTGATTTTGAAGGGAAACTCAGTTACAGAAAGAGATGAAAATAAAGATACAGGGAAAAAAATGGGGCACTTGGGTGACTCAATTAGATAAGCATCTGACTCTTGATTTCAGCTCAGGTTGTTATCTCAGGGCGATGAGATGAAGCCCCTTTAGGCTCTGTGCTGGGCAAGGAGGTTGCTTAAGATTCTCTCTTCTTATCCCTTTCCTTCCACCCCTCACCTCCCATGCTGTCTTTCTCTTAAATAATAAGCACTTCTGAACTATCTTAGATTCTGTACCTTCTCTCCAGTCATGAACCTATCACTGTCTTTAACTCTTGAAAACTTCATTAGACAAATTAATGTGATGAAGGAAGCAATATGAGAAAGCCTATTAATCTGATGAGCATGGAACTAAACAAACCCTATAGATACTTTCCCTTTGATTTCTAGCCTATCAATACCTACAGTGAGTCACATACACTCAAGATTATTGTTTTTATTGTATACTTCATATATTCATTAATTTTTGACTCATTATCATTTTGTTAAACTATGGTAATAAACAAACTTTTAATTAACTTTTCCTCCTAGGATACAAATATAACTTGCACTTGAGCTTTAGCTAATTTTATGTTCTAAAATTGCCAAAACACAATGATCAAGGTTTCTAGATTATTTACTGTATTTTCTACTATATAATATTGTTCTATCTCTTCTGTATAAAGAAAATGAATGCTTGGGGCTCTTGGGTGGCTCAGTGCGTTAAAGCCTCTGCCTTCTGCTCAGGTCATGATCCCAGAGTCCTGGGATAGAGCCCCACATCAGGCTCTCTGCTCAGCAGGGACCCTTCTTCCCTTCCTTTCTCTCTGCCTGTCTCTCTGTCTACTTGTGCTGTCAAATAAATAAATAAAATCTTTAAAAAAAGCAAATGAATGCTTGATAACTAAATGAATGCTTTTCTGAATAAATTAAATATGGCAATAGCATTTTATTTTATCATGCTTTACATATTAAACTATAATATTATATCACTAGTCTACAAATAATCTACTCACATAGTGATTTGGAAGCTTTTATTTTTTTTATTATTTTTTTTTTAGATTTTATTTATTTATTTATTTGACAGAGAGAGATCACAAGTAGGCAGAGAGGCAGGCAGAGAGAGAGAGGAGAAAGCAGGCTCCCTGTGGAGCAGAGAGCCCGATGTGGGACTCGATCCCAGGACCCTGAGATCATGACCTGAGCCAAAGGCAGTGGCTTAACCCACTGAGCCACCCAGGCGCCCGATTTGGAAGCTTTTAGCAAAAGAATTCTTCCTCCTGATTGTAGTATAAAAGCCACAGAAATATACAGAAGACTCCCAGGATAGAAAGTTAAATCCAGTTATCCGTGATGCCTTGAGTAGGACCTGACCTATGTATGTCCTGGGATGCACTAGTAACTGTTACATGTGATAGGATTATATTTAATATATACAGTTTCATTTACTTCACAAAGGAGATATAAATTTGAGAATAAAATATTTGATGAATCTATAAAGTCTATATCTATTTGTAACCAATGTGGTAGAATTAAGATGTTAATTTGAAAAAAAAATTTCATTGAACACATACACATATTCAATTGTTTTTATATATATAAACAGCATTATTTATTTATGTAAATAAATGCATTGTCAGTAAAATCCATTTACTTATCAATCATAAGGGTACTTTTAAGTACTAAGAATAAGAAATATGTGAAAAGATAAGTGTTCAAGAGTGCAGTTTGTGGTAATTAATACAATATGATAGGCTCATAAAAAAGATATATTACTTGAACTTAAAAGCTTCTATAATTAAGCAATGACCACTTGAAATTTGTAATTAGTCTTGCTGCAGTTTTTCCTTGCACTTATTGCCCTTCCCCAGAAGTTCATTAAGAATTTCTGTGAATGTCCTTATGTTTAATCTCATTCATAGATTCCACTGCTGCTCACAAAACAAAGCCAAAAAGAGAGGTGACTCTATGTGGCACTCCATCCACAAGCAATACATTCATAAATAATTAAAAAGCTCTCTACTTCATTTGTTACCCATTCAGCTGATAATTTAAATGAGTAACTGAGGCCATTTTATCAGCACTTTTAATAGAATGCGACTCAGAAACTTCACAGTGTTATTTAAGAAGAAATGCTCATGTGGTAAGGTTTTTATTTTTTTTTTAATCAACAAAATAATTTTCAAATATTAAAACCAAATGTCTCCTTTTCCTCCAAGTTTCCTTGCTACATCAAAGTTATAAATAAATACATTACAATCGTATTTTGAGTAGTAGATAAAAACAAATGTTTTGAGGGGCGCCTGGGTGGCTCAGTGGGTTAAGCCACTGCCTTCGGCTCAGGTCATGATCTCAGGGTCCTGGGATCGAGTCCCACATCAGGCTCTCTGCTCCACAGGGAGCCTGCTTCCTCCTCTCTCTCTCTGCTTGCCTCTCTGCCTACTTGTGATCTCTCTCTGTCAAATAAAAAAATAAAATCTTTAAAAAAAACAAATGTTTTGAAACTGTCTGTGGGTTGAGTGTCTGGGTTAACTTGTATAAATATCTGATCTCAATGTATTTAGACTTTATTAGATGGTTGTTTTTAGACTATTTAAAAATACATGCTCAGATAATGACAACATTATTTTATTTATTTTAATAAATAAATTATTTTATTTAATTATGTTTAGATATTTATTTATTAAATTAATGATTTAATATTTAACAATCTAAATTTGAAATATTTTAAATTCTAAAAAATAGTTATTTAATTAAATCGATATATTTAATATAAATATTTAATAAATTATTTAATCATTATTATAATTATGCAATACATTATGTATTGTGTAATAATTGCATTTTAATAAATAAATAAATAAATGTATTATTTACATTATTTTATTTTACTTTATTTTATTTAGTTGACAAAGAGAGGGAGAACGCAAGCAAAGGGAGCTGCAGGCAGAGGGAGAGGGAGAAGTAGGCTCCCAGCTGAGCAGAAAGTTCAAACTGGGGTTCCATCCCACGACCGTGGGATCACCACCTGAGTCAAAGGCAGATGCTTAACTGACTGAGCCATCCAGATGCCCAAGGCTTTGTATTCTTTGCTTCTAAATATTGATGCTGCTTCATCTCTGGAGTTAGTAAATTGATGCTGAGAATTCATATCAAAGAATTGATAGTAGCTGTTAAGCAGAAACATGTAATTTACGGGAAAAAAAAAGAACAGAATGAAGAGAAAGGACAAAAGTCAAAAGCATATTAATATAAAATTTAATTAGATAAATAAAGCTGGTATTCCTGAAGGGGGCTAATAAAAGAGCTGCAAAGAGCTGATAGGATTAGGAAAATTGTCCACTCCTGGTCATTTCATAATTTTAAACTATTCCTTATTAATAAATATACTTAGTTCCAGAAACACAACCACATAAGGACATTTCCACCAAGTTTCCTCTAACAGCATTTACAAATTAGACGTTCAAACAATGTAGTTTTTTACATGTTGCATCTGTATCTTAAAGTTTAAACACTTTCTGTGACACATTTTCTAACAATGAAATATATATATATATATATATATATATATATATATATACCTTATCCCTAAATGGAAAATATATATATATATATAGAAACCTTATCCCTAAATGAAACCTTTCTTTGTTTATTAGCTTAAATAGGTAAATTAGCAACAACAACAACAACAAACAGCTAATATTATAGAGGTAGGAACAATTTACCTTTTCATTCATTGCTATTTTCTAAAAATTCCTATTTTATTTTTTCTCAAGTCTGTCATAATAATTTTCTAAATCTCCTGCCTTATTCAATTTTTTTCTTTTAGTGGAAATCTCTATTTCATATTTATTTTCTCTTCCTCCACTCTTTGCTCTAATAATTCAATGTATTATTAGATTTTCTGTTTTTCTCTTTATCCAGATATATCTTTTCTTTCTTTCTTTCTTTTCTAAATAATTTGATTTGCTGGCATTTTACATCAGTACATGCTTTCTTATGGATGTTAGAAATGTCTGTGGAACTTCTAGAAGAATAAACTTTTTTACCTTTAAGAAGTTTACAGTCTAGAGTGCCTGGGTGGCTCAGTTGGTTAAGTGTCTTCCTTCAGCTTAGGCCATGATGCCAGGGTACTAGGATCCAGTCCTGCATCAGCTGCCTGCTCAGCAAGGAGTCTGGTTCTTCCTCTCCCTCTGCCCCTCCCTCTCTCTCTCTAATAAATAAAAAAACCATTAAAAAAAAGACTTACTGAAATCTGAGACTGAATTACTAAATTCAGTCTTAATATAAGAAAGTTAAACAAAGCAATGATCACAACTGGGAAATTTATTCAGATCATGGTTTAACATTTTTGGTTGACACAGGACCTCTTTCAGTAACAACTTTCCCTAAATATCAATTTCTTTTTAAGGCAAAAAATTTTGACAAGAAATCCAGATCCTTCTCATCATTTTCATATCAATTTAATGTGACATCCTCGGAGTATATAATCAAATATGTAATTATTCTATCTGTTGCCTTGTATATTGCCTGTATCTTTTTCAGACTCAAAGTTCCATTGAGGTAGAGTTTTTTTGTTCTGTTTTTAAAGCAGAGATTTTTAAAGTGTTTGATATATACAAGATGCTTAATAAGTGTTTACAAAACCTATGTATTTCAGAAGCCTTAAACAGGCTTTAAAATAATGTAGGTGATATTAGTAGTCATATCAAACAATTTGTAGGTTTCAGTCATGTAAATAACTACATTTCTCAGAGACAGAGAAACATACAAATGATCTGGGTCCAGTAGGATAATGCTAGCATGTGTTGTAAATTCTCTTATATGACCTTATTCTTGCAAGAATTGGTTATGTGGCAGAAAAAAAGGTATCACTATCTTATACTTTATGATTTAAAGAGATTTATGAAAGTTGTTAATTTCTTACACTACCCCTTTGTTTCAGTGGACCCAATTTCTGTGGTAATGGTGAGAGGAAAGTAGGCAATTTAGGCAGCAGCAAAAATCTCCTACAAGGCACTATAAAATAAGGCTTGTTCTAGATCATGGGTCTGTCCAAAGGGGAATGTTAAGGGGTAGAATGGATGATGGATGCATTGTGGACTTATAACTATAAGATTAATACTGTTATGCCCCAATAATGGGTCTATAATTAAAGGAGCGAGACTGATGTAAAGCGAAGGTCAAGCAAAGCCTTATTTCATGCCAAGCATCAAGAATCTAACCGAACGTTCAGAGCCACACCTCTTATGAGAAAAGGAAACCCTTCACTGTTTCACAGTCTAGCTTTTAAGGGCAAAGGCCATGAAGTCAGGCCTGGCCACGCACAGGTGACCAATGAGATTTTAACACACACAGGAAACTCCACAGTGAGGCTAGGTGACCAATTGAGGTTCAATTTACCCTAGTATAGACATTTGACCCAGCCTATTACACCTTGATTAGGATTGGTGCCAAAACGGTTCCCAAAGGGCAGAGGAGTGGGGCATACTCCTTAGTATCTAGGGAGACAATATGCAAACACCGCCCCCCCCCTCCCGCTGATTGATGTCTCCACAAGGCCTGACCCACCCTTGTATATGGGCTTTGTTACCTGGAGCTGATTTCCAGGTCTTGTTTTTAAGTGAATCCCCTGGGGGAAGGGGAGCAAGGACAGTTTCAGGGTTAACCTCAATGGAAGCCTCTTGCTAAAATATAAAAATATAAAATAGGTCCTTACATTACAACAACTCAGTAGGGAAAGTCCCTGTGTGGTGATAAAAGAAGTGATGTAACTTGCATTGCACATTTTATTTTTAAAACGTGTAAGTTGTATTTTTCCCTGCCATGAGATCATACTTTATCTTCATCTCTGTCTACTAGTTTAAAACTAGTTAAACAAACTCAACAATTTCTTTAAAAAATATTTTATTTATTTATTTAAGAGCAAAAGCCAGAGAGAGAGAGAGAGAAAGAGCACATGAGCAATATGGGACTCGATCCCAGGACTCTTGAGATCATGATCTGAGCCAAAGGCAGACACTTAACTGACTGAGCAAATGAGACTCCCACAAACTCAACAATTTTATAAAATTTTTATTTGTTGGGGTGCCTGGCTGGATCAGTCAGTAAAATATGTAACTCTTGATCTTGGGGTTGTACGTTTGAAATCCACCTTGGGTGTAGAGGTTTTTAAAAATAAAATCTTTAAAAAAATTTTTTTTTCATTTTTATATTTAAGCCGTTGTATGGCAGTGTTGATCACTATATTGTACACCTGAAACTAATATTAACCTTATTTTAACTAACTGGAATTTAAATAAAAACTTTAAAAATAAAATAAAAATAATAATCATAAAAATAAAAAGAGGAAAAATTATTTGGCAGGCAATTTTCTTAATTGAATTATTATTTATTATTATCATAGTCTGTGTGTGTCGGTGGGAAGTGGCTGGTATTCCAGTGAGTTCCATATCTGTGTTACACTGAGGTCCATGTCTGTAGTCAGTCTTTTTTTTTCTTTTAATTTATTTTCAGTGATCCAAAATTCATTGTTTATGCACCACACCCAGTGCTTCATGTAATAAATTCCCTCCTTAATACCCACCACTGGGCTCACCCAACCACCTGCCACCCTCCTCTTCAAAACCCTCAGTTTGTTTCTCAGAGTCCACAGTCTCTCATGGTTTGTCTCTCCCTCCGATTTCCCCCAGCACACTTCTCTCCATCTCCCAGTGTCCTCCACGTTATTCCTTATGTATTGAGTCTTATAAAAACTTTTATTTCTTTCCCTATTCTGCTTTGCATATGCTTATCTTAGATGTTAAAATGTTATAAACCCTCCTGCCTGGTCCATTTTCTCTCTCTTCTCTCATGATTTCTCATGCTCTCCCTGCCAACCCCACATGCCTTACAATATCTGGATATGACTAATTTCTTCCTGAGCTACTTTATTCTACTCTGCCATATGGTTGCCCTTCCCTCTTCTGTACCATAACTTCTATCCCCTGCATTTGTGCTTTAACAATACCTAATTCTTTTCACTACATCTGTATCTTTGAGGTCAATACTCAGTAGTGCAATCGCTGGGTCATAGGCTAGCTCTATTTTACTGGAAAGAAGGGCCATATGCACCCCAGTGTTCATAGCAGCAATGTCCACAATAGCCATTCTGTTGAAAGAGCCAAGATCCCCTTCAACAGACAAACGGATAAAGAAGATGTGATCTATGGATACAATGGAATATCACTCAGCCATCAGAAAGGATGAATACCCAACTTTTGCATCAACATGGATGGGACTGGAGGAGATTATGTTAAGTGAAATAAGTCAAGCAGAGAAAGTCAATCATCATATGGTTTCACTTATTTGTGGAACCTAAGGAATAGCATGGAGGACATTAGGAGAAGGAAAGGAAAAATGAAATGGGGGCATTGGAGGGGGAAATGAAACATGAAAAACTATGGACTCCAAGAAACAAACTGAGGGTTTTAAAGATGAGAAGGATGTGGGGATGTGTGAGCCTGGTGATGGGTATTAAGGAGGGCACATATTGCATGGGGCACTGGGTGTTTTACACAAACAATGAATCATGGAACACTACTTCAAAAACTAATGATGTATTGTATGGTAACTAACATAACATAATTTAAAAAAAAAAGGAGGGGGACAATACCTAACACTCAATCTTTGCTAGTTTCTTGTTTACCTCCTTTTAAGAGTAAGCTCATTAGTGGTTTTTTGTTTGTTTGTTTGTTTTTGTCTCAACTAAAAGAAGAAAAATAATACACATTATTTTGAAAACTTTTTGAACAGTGTACAAACGTTAGTCAAGTCCACAATGTCTCATCTCTTCTTCCTCCTAACATGGCTAAGTTGAAAAACCCTTTATCTGGGAAAAGACCATTCTCCTGCCACCTTGTGTAAGATTTTGGCTTTAGCTTAGATTATCCTTTCTTTCCTTTTCTGAAAATAAGTTGAAAATATTAATAGCCTCAGTTTCTTCTTCCAAAATATGACTGCTTCTTTACCAAGTGAAAAAGCAACTCATTTTGACCATAGTAAACAGCTTGGACCTACTTTTTTTGGCTCACTGTTTTAGTGAGACAAGTGGAGTGAAGATGACACACCATTACCAAATGTATTCATAATTGGTAGACCATACTTCTAACTTGAAGTTTTGTTGCCATTAAACTACGACCAGAATCGCTATAATTACAGAGGTAAATTCTTTATATTTACTATATTTGAAATTACCATATAATACCAAAATAAAATTATGATTATGTGAAGAGTCTGTAATATTAAGAAGATGACTTTGAAATTATTGCTTATCTAAATGAAATTTCCCATTTTATAATCTTGTATAAGCTTCCGTTGTCATTTCCTATTTAAAATCTATTGGAAGGCACTCTTATTTTCCCTTAAGTGGGAAGTCAAATGTGGAACAAATTCATCCCAAAGGAACTGATTCTATATTCCACTGAAGACCAGGTGGCTTCCATGTGGCATTTTGCCTCTTGCATATTGTTCATCTCCTACAACAAATGGGGGTATGCTCTTTAGTAAACTAATTCAACTCAATTAGAGACATTGTCTTCAAGGGATAACATCATAGAGACTAGAATCAGAATCATACTTTTGGGAAAATTGGGCCCAGGTTTTTTGTTTTGTTTTGTTTTGTTTTAAGATTTTATTTATTTATTTGACAGACAGAGACCACAAGTAGGCAGAGAGGCAGAGAGAGAGGGGGAAGCAGGCTCCCTGCTGAACATAGAGCCTGATGCAGAGCTCGATCCCAGGACCCTGAGATCATGGCCTGAGCCAAAGGCAGAGGCTTAACCCACTGAGCTACCCAGGCGCCCCTGGGCCCAGGTTTTGATGGCTTCTTTCCTCAATCTTATAAAACCTATTTGAACTCTACTGGATGCCAGTCTGCTTAAAAATATTTGGTCCCTTGTAATTTTAACCTTCCAGTATTCAATGCACCTGATTCATGTAATATCCTATAGTATTTTTGTCAAAGGAAGACTCTCAAAGTGTGTTTCTTGGGAGACACTTTTCAATTGGTTGCTTACATTTCTGCATTTATTATTTGTTCTAGACCGTCCTTTGAAGATGGTTGTATTGAATAGACTTGGAGGACAGAAATAGTATCTTTTTTTTTTAACTTAACCTGTTGTGTTTGCAAATATTATCTGCCTCTGTTTTGATTCTTCTTGTGGGAACTGAGGCTCAGAACTGATATATAACTCCCACCCCTACACACACACACACACACACACACACACACACACACACACAGAAACACACACACACACAAATACTGTTAATATTCTGGCTACCTCTAATGCTGTGAATAATAAACTATATTATTTCTGAACCATGAGTCTGCGTCTTCTATGAACACCCAAGAAACCACGGCAGACTCATACACCTGCTTTCAAATAAGGGAAAATAATCTCAGATGCTTTATATTTTTTGATAGTGTTACCTACTTCTGAACATATGACTGAACACATATAAAGCTGGAGCCATGACCATTTAGAGCTTCTTCTGTGGAAGAACTATGCATTCACTAGTAAACAAAAGTAGTTTTATCTTTTTTTTTTTTTCCTCCTGGACACCATTTCCTCTCTCACACTGTTGCTCAAATTGGATGGAGTCTAAGGTCCTTTGAGGAAATTTTTGTTTAATGACTCAAAATAAAATAGGAAGAGTCTAAAGTGCTAAAATTAATTCTAGATAAAAGGTATAAGTCATGCCAGAAAGGATAGTAATTTTATCTAACAACTGCCTGTTCACCCCTTATTTGTTCATTAACTAATCTCCAAATTCCTGACTAAATCCCTTTTGTAAGCCAGAATGTGAGCTCAAAACTGGGATTTTAAAAAATTTTCATTTGAAATCCAGTTAGTTAACATATATGGTTGTATTAGTTTCATGTGTACAATATAACATATAGCACTCGGTGCTCATCATGACAAGTGCTCTAATTAACCCCCATCACTTATTTAATCCATCACTCCTTTCAGATCCTCTCAAGTAACCATCAGTTTGTTCTCCGTTATGAAATGTCTGTTTCTAGCTTTGTTTCTCTTTCTATGTGTTATTATTTTCCCCTTTGCTTGTTTGTTTTGTTACTTTTATTCCATATATGAGTAAAGGTATTTGTCTTTCTCTGACTTATTTCACTTTTAGCATTATACTGTCTAGTTCCAGCCATGTTATTGCAAATGGCAAGATTTCAGTCTTTTTTATGGCAGAATAATATTCCATTGTATATACATACCACTTATTCTTTATTTATTCATCAATTGATGGATACTTGGGTTCTTTCCATATCTTAGCTTTACAAATAATGCTGCTATAAACATAGGGGTGCTAGCATCCCTTTGAATAAGTTTTCTTAAATTCATTGGGTAAATACACACCAACAGGATTGTTGGATCACAAAGGACTTCTATTTTTAAATTTTATGGACATTCCATACTGTTTTCAAATATGGCTGTATCAGTTTGCATCACCACCAACAGCTCACAATTGTTACTTTTTCTTCTTTTTAAGATTTTATTCATTTGACAGAGAGAGATCACAAGTAGAGAGAGAGAGGAGGGAGCAGGCTCCATGCCTGGCAGAGAGCCCAATGTGGGACTTGATCCCAGGACCCTGAGATCATGACCTGAGCTGAAGGCAGAGGCTTAACCCACTGAGCCACCCAGGCAGCCCCCACAAGTGTTACTTTTTCACATCCTCTCCAACCCCTTTTGTTTCTTGTAGTGTTGATGTTAGCCATTCTGACAGGTGTGAGGTGGTATCTCTTTCTAGTTTTGCTTTGCAATTTCCTGATGATACATGATGATGGACATCTTTTCATGTATCTACTGAACATTTGAATGTGTTCTTTGTGGAAACACTTGTTCATGTCCTCTATCCATGTTTTTATTGGATTATTTGTTTTTGGATGTTGACTAAAAACTGGATATTAAGTAACACACAAGACAGGTTTCCTTGAGCTTAAATTTTATTTGCATGAGTATCATTAACAGGAAAAAATATGCATATGTGTATGTACAAGTGTGTTTATGTATACATCTATCTATCTATCCTCTATCCCCTGTCTTCTAATTGTGGTAAAACCTGTAAGGTGGGGAATGGGATAGTCTGAAGAAATATGCTGCTGGATATGTTGGGTAAGCAAATTTAATTGCACTCAGATGCATTGGATATAAGTGAATCACTCAAATGAGTTATTTAATATTATATAGAAACAAATTAAAATTTTATGTAGTTGAAAATAATAGGTAGTTAAAATAATTTTTGTTGTTTGTTGTTTTTGTGTCTCTTTTGTTTATATATACTATGGTGTGAATGTTTATGTCTCCCAAAATCATATTACAAAATCTAACTCTGGAAGTGATAGTATTAAAACATAGGGGCCTTTGGGAGGTGATTAGGTTATAAGTGGGATTACAGTCCTTTTAAAGGAGACCCCAGAGAGTTCTCTTGATTCATTCATCATGTACGTTTACAGTGAGAAGATAGCCATCTATGAGGAAGTGGGCTCTCCCTGGATCTGCCCATTCCTTAATCTTGAACTTCTCAGTTCTAGAACTGTGAGAAATAAATTCCTGTTCTTTATAAGCTATTCAGTTTATATCATGTCCGTTATAGCAGCCTGCATGCAGAAGGACACTATGACCTAAAACGAGAGCAATAAATATAAAGTTTCAGTAAAGTCAGTTGGTACAATGTTTTTTTACTTAGAGAAGACATGCTGCTTCATGTTAAACCTTGATATTGTATATGTTTCTTGAAGGGCCACTTCTTACTCCTTTGTGTGTTTTCCACAAAGTCCAGGATGATGCCTTACATAAAGGTAATATTTTATAAATACTGTTGGAAATATATACTTCTCTAAAATCTTATTTTGCCTACAGATTACTTGGATCCACTTTGCCTTGTGTAGAATATTTGAAATATATTAAGAACAGAATGTCTCTCTAAATAACATTTAGAATCATCATTAAAAGATTGGTAGCAGACTGAAGGAAAAGTCCAAGAAGCTGGATAATATACAATAAAGTATTTATGGGCATATGGAACCATATCAAATTCTACTATTAATTCATATTAATAATTACCATAAGAGGAAAAAGGGATATTTTTCAAAATGAAAATTAGCGTATTTTTCAGAATATGATATAGTGTTATTCACTGAACAGAGGGAACAAATGTCAAAGTTTAACACAGTTTACAGAATGTTTTAACAAAAATTGAAATTTAAATCTGACCCAATTTCACAGTTTTAAGTAAAATGGTAGCACTTATAGTTGGGGATGCTCAGCTTGCTCGGGGCGGAACACCGCCCCTTCACAGAAGCTGGGCAGCGGGGGATACCTCGCTTGCTCATGGCGGAATGCAGCCCCCTCACAGAAGCTGCGCTGGCTGGAAGCCCGGCCGGCCCAGGGCGGAATGCCGCCTGCTTCAGGAAAGCGGAGCACCTGGGAACGACAGGTTAGCTCAGGGCGGAATGAAAACCGCCTGCCTCCCTTATCCGCCATAGAGCCTTTCTCTTCCCAGAAGTGCCTGTTGCTAGTTAGAAGAGTTCTTTCAATGTGCTTGTTTAACTATAAACTTTATCCTCCTTCTTGCTTGTCAGCAAGATGGGATTAACATTTGACCTTCCTCAATCCTTCTTTGGCTATTGTTTTCTATCCAATAAAAGTGAGACTGTCTTGAGTTGCTCTTGGCAGACGTCCTTTTCGACTGTTGTCCCCTGCTCCCAGTCTTTTCCAGCTGACTGGTTCGTGCCTAATTCTTCTCTCGTCGCCATCTGGAAGCGGCACCCAAGCTTTCTTGGGCTTCCTGTTTTTGGTGTTCTGTTCCACTCATCTCTGCCACCGCCCCCAGGTCCTCAAAATGGTTTTCTATGGTATCTTCCAGAAAACTTCTGATGTCCTCTTCAGTATGTAGGCTACATCAGTAGGGAATAGCGTTAAAACCTCTTCTGTTCCATGTGGATATTCACGTCGTTGAGCACCGCTTGGTCAAAGTCTGCCCTTTTCTGTTGGTCTGTTTTCTCTGGTCACTTCAGGAGTCCTTTTGTAAGAAATCCTATCCCATCAGATGCTCCTCTCACTCTCTTTCTCCCTTACTCTTGCTCTGGCTTCTTTCTTCAGATTTGCCAGGGAATGACGAGTCCTTTTCATTCCTATGAAGATAGAAGAATTGGCTAATCCACAGATACCATTTTTAGTGATATACAAGTGTATATATAATAACTGATATGGAGATGTACATGTGCACCTACATATATATTCTTTAATCTATAAAGTATGGAGGTTGGATTAAGTCTGAAGTCTCTCATACCGCTTGATAACCTGTGACTCTTTGATCAATAACTTCCATTTTCCCACAGGTCAGAGAAATGGGAAAAAATGCACAATGAACATATGTAGCACGTTAAAAAATGATCACAAATCCTATGACTCCCCATTCCCTTTAATTCACATGGGCTATGTGACTGTGTTAAACAGTGAAATAAACGTGTCAGTTTCAGGCCCAAGTCCAAAAGGAACCCCTCTCTTGGAACATTTGCTATTGGAGCTCTGAGTGGACAGGAAATAAGTCCAACAACCTTGTTACAAAGACTGCACGGAAGTGGAGGGCCATCTGAGCCTCGTCTCACAACTGTACCCATCAAAGTGACAGGCATGTGCATAAAGTCATCCTGAATCCTCTAGACCAAGCAGCCGCCTGCTGAAGGCCACCACCCACTGACCTCAGTTAATGCCGTATTAAGCATAAAAATTGCCCCATGAGATCCTGCCCCAATTTCTGACCCCCAAAACATATGTAATATGACAAAAGGGTTGTTTTAAGCCCCCAAATTTTGAAGTCATTACATAACTAATTGGGTAACATGGCAAATACGTATCCAAACTAATGGAAATCAAGGAATATGTTTAAAGGCACCAAGTTATCTTAAAAAGTTCTCTGAACACACAGAAAAACAGAAAAAGACCCATAACTACAGAGAACAAATTGATCGTTTCCAAAGAGGAGGCAGCGGGTGGACAGGCAAAATGTGTGAAATACAGTGGGAGATAACAGGCTTCCAGTTACAAAATTAATAAGTTGCAGGACGAAAGGCACAGCATAGGGAATATGGTTGGTGGTACAGTACGGCGAGCACAGCATAACATACAGACTTGTCAAATCTTGTTGTTTTATATCTGAAACGAATGCAACATTGTGGGTCAGCTATAATTCAATTAAAAATCAAAGGAAGTTTAAAAAAATTAAGAGTGAGCTCTGTTATCCAAATAGGACATACGAGATGGATTTCCCATCATACCATAAATTGAAAACGACTTCTCTTGATAGAACAATGCTTTCCTTAGTCTTAGTCCCTACTCCCTCCACAAAAACAAAACAAAACAAAACAAAACAAAAAAACAAAAAACAAAAAAACAACTACTTTTGAAAAACATCTTGGTATTTTGAAAATTATAACTGCAGTGAGTGATGAGAGTGAAAACAAACTGATAATCCACGTTTCCTCATTTCTTATCCCTTTTATGAAGATGAACAGTAAAATCATAGTGTAAGAATTAACCCGAGAGATCCATTTTCCACTCACTATAATCAAGCTGGAATTCTCAACTATTATTTAGTATTAGTTGATTCTGGTGGCAAATGCAAATATGGTTTCACTTCTTGGGCACATGAGGAAGATTTGGTTGGTGAAACAGACATACCAGGTTGGCCCAGGCCTGCACTGCCAGGGTTCAGAAAATTGCAAGATACAACCTGACACTTAAAACTTCCCATCAACAACTACCGCTGCCCCCCCAACATCTTGTTTCTTCCCACAGACAGCTCATACTGAGACCTGTCCACTGTCAGGGTCAAGCTAAAGGGGGATGCCCACAAACTAGGTGGGAAATGAGAGGATGCAACTGCAGCTCTCTGGGGATGCCTAAGGCCACTGAATGCCCCGTCATGATTCTCCAGCACAGATGGGGGCAGCCTGCACCACGTGGGTGGAGCTCGAGGACACAGAAAGTACTGGAGTGGCAGTCAACAAACAAATGTGTTTGTGTAATATATAAACCCCCATAGGGTTGTCAATTGGTGGGATTCACTTTTTCTAACTGTTCACCCCATGACATACAACTTCAGGAAACCCAGAGCCCATGGATTATTGTTGAAGGGCACATTCGGACTCAATCAAAGTGTAACTAAGCATAATCATACAAATAAATACAAATATCATTAAAAAATCAATACCACCTCAAACTTTCTTTTTCATTCCCAAATGAGCTTTTATGGGTTTTAATATCAATTAATGTGCTTATAGAACTGGTAAAAAAAAAACAGTCAATGATGAAATTTTAAAATTACCACTCTGCTTTCCCTAATTTCTGTTGATGTACTTTTATCTCACACAAAAATGAATTACTAAGGAATAAATCATACTTCACTGAAAACGTTTCAGCTGAAATGATGCACCAAGATGTACAGCTTTGGTCAGGCTTATACTGTTGTTGTCAACATAGTATATGGGGTGTAAGAGCTACTGTCTTTTCCTTCTCCCATGAATATTAGTCCTAACAGATTCTTCACGTGGAAAGAAAACTTAGTCTAGAAGATACACTAATTCCTCTCCTCCCTGGTGAAAAATACTGTTAGAGGTATTAGTTTTAGATAGAGAAGCAAGTTCACTTTGGAAAAAAGCAGACACACACAAAACCCTGCAACATGACCTTTAATACAGTGATAAGGGTGAAAGTGTAAACTTCATTTGGAAACAGCACTCAAAATACTGTTTTGAAGGGCCTTTACAACAGCGGTATACTCTTTGAAAAGATTTTTCAGATCAACTGATTGAATCATATTTAATTTACCTAGGGACAATTAGATAAAATTTAAAATTCCAAACAAAAACTTTTAGGACACAAATAAAATTATATGTGCTTTTATTCCTGCAACTATCTCCAAAATCTAATATTCAATGGTTTAAATTGCTGCATTTCTCATTTGCAATGCAGATGAAGAGAGGAACACAGCAGACACATGTGAGATGAGGTGTGAGGCATAAAAGGGAGCACAGGAGGCAACTGACCAGCTGAATAGCGACTGCCCCAAAGATGACCATATCCTGAGCCCAAGAAGCTCTGAGTACTTTACCTTACCTGGCAAATGGGATTTAGCAAGCATGATTAAATTAAGGTGTGAGGGGGGAGAGATTATCCTGGATTACCTCGGTGGTCCCAATGTAATCATGAGGATCCATAAGGAGACAGGAGGATCAGAATCAGAAGGCAATGTGAAGTTGGAAACAGAGGGATAAAAGGTGGTGCAATGAAGGGCCACAAGTCAGGGAATGCAGGCAGCTTTAGAAGCAGGACAAGGCAAGAAAGTGGATTCTCCTCTAGAGCCTCCAGAAGGAACACAGGCTGCTAACACCCCGATTTTACCACACGGACTCTGATTTTTGAACTTCTGACCTCCAGAACTGCAAGATAATCAATTTGTGTTGTTTCAAGCCACTGAGAATTTGTCATTTGCTACAGTGGCACTAAAAACTACTAGAAGAACTCACTGAGACATATTGAGTCTGTACAATGGCAGGGACCATTTCTAGGTAGGACTATCTTCAGGGTGTGGTAGTACTGGATCTGGAGAGTTGACTGCCAGCATCCTTCCTCCCTCCCCCTCCCTGAACCCCAGTGCACTGTGTGCCTCCTCCACTGCAGCCCAGGTGACTCACAGGAAGCTGGCCCCATCCACACTACAGGGAAGGGGTCTGTCATGGAAGCCAGTCATGTTCCTCCTGGGCCATTCACACAGCCAGCTGCACGACAGTCAGTGCCTTGTTACTGTTCTATGAGAGACAGTAACCTAGGTTGTCCCACACACACAAATGGGAAGGGCTTTACAGAAATATCTGGGTTGTCTCTGAATGTGAACAAGAAAAGCAGTGCCCCCACTGCGGGCAGCCATCACACAGTCAGCAGGGGGTGGAAGACAAACTGGCCAGAGGGAAATGGCACAGTAGGGAAAAATGGAGAAAATCATGGAGACAGTGTGAATAAAACACATTCTCCGCAAGCACTGCCATGAGCTGCTTCTTCATGAGATTGAAGGTTTTTTTTTTTTTTTTTAATCTTTAAGACAGTTTGAGTTAGGATGAGACAACCATCCAAACTGATTCAGGAGGTCAGACTTTACGGAAACTAAGAAATCCAGATAATAAAAGTAGATGACTCACATGTGTGAAAAGTTTCCTTTCCCACTAAGGGCGGGGGGAAAACTAGAACCTTGAATTTGTGGCTATTCCATTATTCTTGCTATTTTTCATCACTCAAATGTATTTTTCAAGAATGAGGAAATTATTCTCAATAAATACAGTGATGGTTCCCTGAAAATTTGTAACCAAGTAGGGAACAGTCAGAGTCTCTAAACAGATTGTTTTGAATTGACTTAACAATCACACAAAATAGACTGTAAAATTTATCAAAGAGTGGGGCTGAGTTTCTTATATATGATTTCATGCAAATTTTTGTCTACCTGATGATTTTTAGTTTTTGTCTACAGGGTGAGTGAATAAAGGTGTCTCAACATGGTCCAGAACTAATGGTGTTCCCTGGCTCACTATGAAATCCAGGGTCATTTCTGTTTCCTTTTCCATGAACTTCTCCTTCCTCTCATTTGGTCTGTTTTTCAATCGGACTGTTTGTCTTCTTCTCAATTTGTAGGCACGTCAGAGACATGAACTCCTTGAACAGCTGATGTTACAGATGCTTTTCACAGCCTGTTGCCCACATGCAGCTTTACTCTTTTTTGATATACAAAACTTTTTCAAATTTTTAAAATAAAGTGGCATGTCATTTCTTCTATGGCCTGTGGGTCTTATCTCTACCTAAGGTAGTCTACCACTTCCCAAATTTTTACATGCCCCTAGATTGTCTCCAAATTCTTTATCATTTTGTTTGTAGAGTTAGAACTTAAACCAATTTACAAGGTTAATCAATCTGACATCTGCTTACATATGTGATAGGAAGCAAGAGTTCTAAGAAAGAGAGTTCTTTCAGCTCTGAGGGATAGAGCTTAAAGTCAATATTCAATGATACTCTGTCTCATTTTCTAGAAGGAACTGGTGGTTTCTGTTTGGAACTCTGACAATTTTTTCTTAGTCCCTGAAAGTCAAATAGGTTTACGTCTGTTTTGGTTTGAGTCTGTTCAGCTAATTCTCCCTGGGACTTGAAGGCTTTATGAACTGAAGGCATGACTGTTTTTCAGCTCAAGTAAATGCTGCATTAGTTCAGTTATAACTTCTGTTATTTTCTCCTTTTGTCCTCAGGGTACTTGCAAGGTAGATTTGGACCTGACCTCAGATCTTACTTATTCGTTTCTCATTTCCATCTCTTTGAAATTTTCCTCAGTGTTCTGGGATATTCCTTTGGAAAATCAATTTTGTGGGGCACCTGGGTGGCTCAGTGGGTTAAGCCACTGCCTTCAGCTCAGGTCATGATCTCAGGGTCCTGGGATCGAGTCCTGCATTGGGCTCACTGCTCGGTGGGGAGCCTGCTTCCTCCTCTCTCTCTGCTTGCCTTTCTGCCTACTTGGGATCTCTCTCTGCCAAATAAATAAAATCTTTAAAAAAATCAATTTTGTTCTCAGCAGTGATCATTACTGTTTACAGGGTTCCTATTACATGTTACAACTAGTGAATTTAAGTTTCAAATCTTTCTTGTATTTTTATGTTTTAAAAGATTTATAAAATTTATTTGACACAGAGAGACAGAGAGTAAGTGAGCACAGACAGGGAGAGTGGCAGAGGGAAAGGGAGAGGGAGAAGCAGACTCCTCACTTAGCAGGGACTCCCCACACCCCACCACAGGGTTTGATCTCTGGCAGACATTTAACCAACTGAGCCATCCACGCACCCCAAAGCTCCCTTTCAAAATCTTCAGTAAGTATTTTGCTGCTCTTTACTGTAACTGTATCCCCCTCAGACTTCTTGACAATAAGTTTGTCTAGCTCTGTAGTCAGTTCTTAATCAATGAGGACACGTGCTCTGGACCTCAGTTTGGTGCTCCTCCACCAAGATGCTACCTGCCACTCAGGTGTGTGAACTCTTGCAGCTCAGGCCTAGTCACACTTTTGGGAACTCTGGGGCATCAGCGAAGCTACTCTAAGGGGACCATGCTTTGTGCATAAAAGCAGGCCCCTGCCATGAAGCAGCCCCTCTCAAACCTCCCCAAGTTGTCCTTCCTTACACAGCAAAGTCTCTAAGAAACTCAACCTGCTGGGAAAGCCCATTTCTCTATGACCAAGGACCACAAGAGAGGGAAGGTATACCATGGGCCCCACACAGAAAGAGGTCTTCACTGAAAGCCTTCTAAAGAGAGTCTGCCTTTTCTTCCAGGCATTCCATCATGGCACCTCAAAATCCTGAGATCTCTTCCACTGCTCCCTCTGAGATGCCAAGAGGCACTTGGCAGTCAAATAGGTCCTTCCCACAGCCCACCTACATGATTATTGAGGGCCTGCCTGGTGCTGGGGATGGGTGAAGGCAACACAGGCCCCTGGTCTTATGCTCTGATGTCACTGGCTCTTGAGCAAAGGAAGGAAAATGAGAGGGTCCAGGAGACTGCACACAACATCATGTTTTCAGAACATCTCCCTGGCCCCCAAAATCACCTTGTCATGGCAATGTCAGCAGGGCATGGCAAGTGCTATCTCAGAAGTCCCTCTCACACCTCAGCAACAGAGAGAGAGCCCACCCATAAACATAATCCCTAGAACCAGCATCCTTTAGGAACCCAAACCCCTATGAGTCAATTACTTTGGTATGTGTTAGTGTATTTTTACCTATGTAAAATATAAGAAAAAGAGGAATGACATACCTGTATGATTTGGGGCAGTACAGCAACTCGATTTTGAGTGTTTTGGATTATAGCTAGATACTTTTTTCCAAAAAGAAATTTATAATCCATTTAATAAAAACAATGTGAATTGCCATGTATGGAATTTTTATACTATAAATGTTTTCATTGTCTTGAGTTGTAGTAATGTACATACACTGGCGCTGGTCTCAAATGGGGGATGTCTGGAAGGAAACAGAATACATGATTAGGGGAGTGAGTGTAAGCCACCACCCTAAACAGTTCAATTTCTCACAAACATATACCTCAGCTCTATATTTGATTGGATGAATATCAACTAAAACTTTAAAATTAAAGTACCAGAAATTATTAGGGATGACATTTTTTGGTAGACTTGTTTCTGATTCTGCCTTGTGACCTGACAAAGGTGGGATGGTGACTCCTGTTACTGCTTGCTTATTATAGCTATGGCATACAGCGGTGGAAGTACTAAGTACTAAGCCACTAGAAAATTTGAGAAAGGATAAGCAATTCTAATAGTAAGGATATTTTCACATACATTATAACTAATTTAATATTTTAGGACTGAAACAAATCTAGAAGAATGTACAGACATTCTTCATCATTTCAGGTACTTTAACATCCAATACTACCCTAATCCAATCCATGGGACTTTAGTTTTATAGCCTTTTCCTTGTCAATGAATCTGAAGAATAGAATCAGTATAAACTACTTTATGTCTGAAAAAATTCATCTTTGAATTTTGACTTGACCAGCTCCACAGAATTAATAACAAGTCCCTTTCTTGGTGCAGCCACATTGGGAAACAGTGTGGAAATTCCTCAAAAAAATTAAAATGGAGCTGCCCTATGACCCTGCAACTGCACTCGGTATATACCAAGAAGATACAGATGTAGTGAAAAGAAGGGCCATCTGTACACCAATGTTCATAGCAGCAATGGCCAAAGTCACTAAAGTGTGGAAATAACCAAGATGCCCTTCAATGGATGAATGGATAAAGATGTGGTCCATATACAATATGGATTATTATGCCTCCATCAGAAAGAATGAATACCCAACTTTTGTATCAACATGAACTGGTCTGGAAGAGATTATGCTGAGTGAAATAAGTCAAGCAGAGTCAATTATCATATGGTTTCTTACTTCTGGAGCATAAGGAATAACACAGACGACATTGGGAGATGGAGGGGAGAAGTGAGTTGAGGGAAATTGGTGGGGGAGACAAACCATGAGAGACTGTGGACTCTGAGAAGCAAACTGAGGGCTTTAGAAGGGAGGCAGGTAGGGAGTTGGGTGAGCCTGGTGATGGGTATTATGGAGGGCACATATTGCATGAAGCACTGGGTGTGGTGCATAAACAATGAATTCTGGAACACTGAAAAGAAATAGAATAATAAAAAAAAGTCCCTTTCTCCTTTAAATTTCATAATCAATACAAAAAGTTACATGGTATTGGACTTGAGCTACTACTTGCTGTATGTCCAGCTCTCTTACTTTCTTTTTTTTTTATTATTTTCAGCATAACAGTATTCATTGTTTTTGTACCACACCCAGTGCTCCATGCAATCCATGCACTCTATATTACCCACCACCTGGTACCCCGACCTCCCACCTTTTATATACCTGGAGGCACTTGCATGAGGCAGACAAGTTCTCAATAAAGAACTTTAATTCAATATATTAAAGTATACTATGTTTTCCACAGTGAATATAGACTATTTATCAAATCAGAATCAAGTTCTGAAAAAAATACCCATATACAGATAGCTAACAAATACACAGCCCGGTACCTCTAAAGGTTAGTACTTCTACATATTTCAAAAGGCATCAAGTTTTTGCTGCTTTCCCCTGATCCAAGCATGCACATTTGTGTGTATGTAAGTAAACACCCAAAGACAACTGAATTAGTAGTCCACATTCACCACATGGATTAATGCCTGTTGTGATCTCTTTCCCTCCCAAATTGTTTCTGATTATTCACTTTAACTAATTTTGCCTGCTTTCCAATAATAGGGAGAAGAAAATTTGCTTCCCCACCCCAGCACCAATCAAAGGGATACTTATGTCCTGTGAGCCTTCATTTTTCATAGGGGAAAACAAAAAAACAAACAAACAAAAACCCAAAAAACCCTGAGCAGTGAAACTAGAAATTCCCTCATGTTTCCTTCCTTTCTGGAGCTTACTGCCCTTAGGTTGCACAGTTGCCCAAATATTGGCCCCTCCATAAGAAGCTGTAAGTAGCACGTAGTGGATGAAAGATCCAGGATATAAGGAAGGGCTACTCTGGGCAGTTGCATGGCCTGGGATGGTCTGCCTCACCACTGGGCAAGGTCTGGGGCCTGGGGTCACCGTACCTCAACACCGTTAAGAGAAGACTTCAACGAGAATGTTTATTTCATCATCTTTGCATGAGAAAATAAACACTGCCTTCAATAAACAGTTTCAATTAAAAATTAAAATTTTAAAACTTAATTTTAAATATAATTATACCAAGAAGAATCATGACACATGTTGAATTATTTTAGGAGCCACAGTCTTCCTGAGGTACAAATAAATAGTTTGTACAAATAGGTAAAATCATTTATTAGGAAACTTTAAACCTCTTACAATAAAGTTACCATTAAATATAAGAATAAAGTGACTATTTTGCTTAAAAATGAACAAAGGTCACTTTGAAAGAGAATGGCAGCTTCCCTGTGGACATCCTCTATACCCAGCCCAATCAGTACTTACCAAGTACAAGTTTGTAGATTTTGCTAACATGGTAAATGATGGAAATAAATGAGGAAGACAATATTTTCAAAACAGTGTAAAAAGAACTTTAAAACAAGTATCTTGATTCTCCTTATTCTTCCACTCTAATTTGTAGCCTTTGGATAATATGTGGGAAAGAACATATATACATTTAAATTTTAACTTAAATGTCTACTGAAATAAAATGCTATCTTATTAAAATTCCTATCCGAAATTAAAAAAAAAGTCATGGTGACAAATAATGTTGACAATCCTGTAATGTAATCCTATCTTAAAACTCAAATTATGCTAAGAATGAATATTTCAAAACTAAATGGTTCACTTTGTTAAAAATATTCTTACTGAGTATTAAAAAAATCACCCAATGGTATCATGTTTTTAAACTCATTCTACTCATCATGCCTGTATTTTATCTTACCAGTTCTCTCTAATGACAGCATTCTTTCTTGTCTGCTCTCCTCTCTCATTTCCTTTCACCAGCACCAAAAACACAAAGACTCCAAAGTCCTGAGAGCAGACTGGAGTATCCCTTTGCCTTCTAGAAGCTGTGCATTTTGACCCTACTGGTCCATTCCACCTGCCCAATAGGCAAGATTGCCCAATAGGACAGTGCAGTCAGGAAGGGAGGCAAGGACAGAATCTTGAGGGATAGCAGAGAGAAAGAATCACCTTAAGAAAACTGGCAAGAATTCCTATCTTACATTGAGGTCTTCCATCCATTTTGAGTTTAATATTTTGTTCTAATAACACAACTCTGGGTGGGCTCCGAGATGGCTCCTCAGTGGGGACACATCACCAGGAAGACCACACCATGATTAGAATTTAGAATCTTCGGCACCCCCACCCCAACCCCTACATTCCCCCAGAGAGGGGAGGGGGCTAAAAGCAGAGCACATCTATGTAAGGAATCCTCCATAAAAATCCTCATAGCAGGGACGCCTGGGTGGCTCAGTTGGTTAAGCAGCTGCCTTCGGCTCAGGTCATGATCCCAGCGTCCTGGGATCGAGTCCCACATCGGGCTCCTTGCTCAGCAGGGAGCCTGCTTCTCCCTCTGCCTCTGCCTGCCATTCTGTCTGCCTGTGCTCGCTCTTTCCCCCTCTCTCTCTTTGATAAATAAATAAAATCTTTTAAAAAAAATCCTCATAGCAGGGGTTTCAGGAAACTTCCAGGTAAGTCAACATATCCAGGTACCAGGAGGGGGATAAAACCCAGCTCCACAGGAATAGACATTCCTGTGCTTGGGACCCTCCCAGACTGTGCCCTTTGTGTCTCTGCATCTGACTGTTCATCTGTATCCTTTATCATATCTTTCATAAATTGCAAATGAAAACAAATGTTTCCCAGAGTTCTGCGAGCCACTCAGTTGAACCAGAGGAGGAGTTGAAGGGACCTCTGATTTGTAGCCAAGTTGTAGAGAAGTTGTGGGTAACCTGGGCTCCTCCTACTTATGACTGGCACCTGAATGTGATGGAACAGTCTCACGGGACTGAGCCCTTAACCTGTGGGATCAGATGCCATATCAAGGCAGACAGTGTCAAAGCTGAGTAAAACTACAGGACACCCAGCTGGTGTTGCAGAGTTGCCTGGTGAGGGAAAAATCCACAGCCTCAGCCACAGTGTTAGAAGTAAAGTGTTCTGTGTGAATATGGTAATATAAAAGCCGATGGGAGAACTGAAATGTTTGCTTGACATACACTCTCACACAAAATATTATGTATGCCAGGTCTTTGCTGATGTGATATAGCACATATTCAAGTTCTAGTGAAATATCATAAAGAGTCAACTCAAAAAACAAACAAACAAACAAACAAGCAAACATACAAAATATGGATGAGCTGGGAGAAAATAAGCAATGTTTCCTCTTTCCTATCAAGAGAAAGACCATTCCTGAATTATCCAAGATTTTGCTTTTACCTGAATAACCATACAGTTCAATAGGACTTGAAGGAAAAAGCATGTTTGGTCCTCAGCGATCCTTTCCCCTGATATGGCCGGCAAGAGTGGAGTGGTTCTTGTGGATATATCTTTGCTCCAGAGTGGGGAAAAAAAGGAGTTCTTTCACCAACGTTCAAAGGGTTTTTAAAAAATGGCCTTCATTAAAATACATCTGCCCCTCCTTTGGAACCTGCTCACGCTACACTCCAGGCCAGCGAGCATCAAGGGGTTGGAAATACGGTATAAACTCCCATGAAGCCACCTCTCCCTCTAAACTATTCTTCTCTCTGCCAAATTCTGCTTCGGTCAGCCTAAGGATCAAATACCTGTCTTTGGGCAATAAAGTGATGTGCATTAATCAATCATTGGCCCTAACTGGCAAGTTCCTTAAAAACTCATGGGACACAGATGGTTGCCATGACTTTCCCAGGAAGCAGCTACTGTCTTTCCATGAATGAGGCATGAAAATACAGGGCTGGGTGAGCAGATGAATGTCCACTCGTGAGACAATCATGCTGAGGACAATAAACAGTAGTTTTGGATGGCAGATTTAAATTTCATTCACAGCCAAGTAAACACTCCAGATACATGATGTGTCTCCACTTCCTGTTGTTTCCAACATCTGAGTCCTCCCTTCCATTCCTGTTTCCACCACTTCAGTAAATATCTCCATCCTCATTGCATATAAAAAAGGCTCTGATTCTTTCTATTCTAATGTCTGTAAGACATTACTGTGAACAAGAGCAGGGGATAATTCCTCCTCCAAACCCATCTATGAAATAAAGGGTTCTATTCAGGATCATGACAAGCTGAGGAATCCCTCAAGAGAACTTCCAGAGTCATTTCAACCTATAAGGCTGGCTAAAATGTTCCTCACCATCTGCCACACCAGGGCTAGGACTGATGAGTGTCTCCACCATGCAGGTCCCTCTGGATGACATGATCGCTGGGAAACCAGGCACGAGGCAAGCAAAAATCAGCACCTGCTCTTCTGCAAAGTTTGTCTGAAGTGCTTGAAGGCAGAGAAGAAACAGATTGACTCCTTCAGATCTTACCTAAAAACAAAATTAAAGGTGACAAAATTAAACACATGTTTATGCAGAGATGCACTGCAATGCAGATTCAGTTCTGAGAAAGAAAAACTAGAAGTTAAAGGTACCGTTAAACTCCTGCACCAAGTTCTTAGTGACAAGAAATCAGGCGTGCTGCAAGAAGCCCAAGGGTGAAGAGTTGGGGTCTGGAGCCACAATGCCTGGTTCCAATGCAGGCTCTGCTTTTTGCTTTTTGCTTGCTTAGCTGTGGCCAGTGGAGAACCACCAGACTTCTCCCTTTGCATCAGTCTCTACCTCTGAAAAATAAGGATGATAAAAGAATTTACCACAAAGTGTTTGCACAGGGATAAGTGACTTACAACAGTGCCTGTATCATCAACTGTCATTTAATCACAAAAATAATGCAAAGACAATCATCCTCCAAATTTACAGTGTGCTTTGAATAGGATTTTTTCTATAATATGCTTATGTATCATGGAAAGTTCTTGAAAAATCTCCGAGCTTAATAAGACCTTAAAGACCTGGCTCAGTTATTTGACCTTGAAGCCCATTCATCAGGCATTTCTACACCAGCCCTCCTTTTTTTTTTTTTTTTTTTTTTTTGCCTGTGCAGGTAGCTACCTTGAGGGCTGCCACCAAATCATCACTTCCACAAAGAACCATTCAGAAATTTCTGGAACTCATATCATTGCTGGACTTCTGGCATAAGTCCATTGTTCCTGGTGGATGCTTCCAGTAGTAGGAAATGGAACATGCTCAATGAGGGCAGGGGGTTGTGTTTGACTTGCCCACTGCCATATCTCCAGCACCTAGAAAGGTGCCTGAAACACATAGCTGGCATCCAGTAAATGTGTGCAATAAATGAGTGAACTAGACAAAAATAGATATGCACTGGTAGATGTGGCCTGTGGAGTACAGCTTCAAAAGCAGGAGAGTATTGAGAGTCCTACATGGTAGGTTGCATGGCACTGAGTTAAAGAAAATGGGTCCTACAATCAGACCAAAGGTTAAACCTCGAAAGTTGTGCGATCTTGGACAAGTCACCTACAAGAACAAAGACCCCTGTCTTCTATTGATAACAGCTGGGAAGAGAGAATCCATTTCAGAACGAAAGGGGACACAGGATGGCTGTGTACGACACTTATATTGTGGTCAAGATGGCAGTGTGAATTCACTTCATGGGGTCCCACACCATCATCCCTCACTACCATTTGAAATACATGGTAATAAGAGATGAAATATATATATATATATATTTTCAGTGTAACAGTATTCGTTGTTTTTGCACCACACCCAGTGCTCCATGCAATCCGTGCCCTCTCTAATACCCACCACCTGGTTCCCCCAACCTCCCACCCCCTACCCCTTCAAAACCCTCAGATTATTTTTCAGAGTCCATAGTCTGTCATGGTTCACCTCCCCTTCCAGTTTCCCTCAACTCCCTTCTCTCCATCTTCCCTTGTCCACCATGCTATTTGTAATGCTCCACAAATAAGTGAAACCATATGATAATTGACTCTCTCTGCTTGACTTTTTTCACTCAGCATAATCTCTTCCTGGAAGAGATTATATATATATATTTTTAAAAGATTTATTTACTTACTTATTTATTTGACAGAGAGAGATCAAAAGTAGGCAGAGAGGCAGAGAGAGAGGAGGAGGAAGAGGGCTCCCTGCTGATGCAGGACTCAATCCCAGGACCCTGAGATCATAACCTGAGCTGAAGAAACAGGCTTAACCCACCCACTTAGCCACCCAGGTGCCCCTAGATTAAACACATATATTTTTTAAAGATTTTATTTATTTATTTGGCAGACAGAGATCACAAACAGGCAGAGAGGCAGGCAGAGAGAGAGGAAGGGAAGCAGGCTCCCTGCTGAACAGAGAGCCTGATGTGGGGCTCAATCCCAGGACCCTGGGATCATGCCTTCAAGTCGAGCCGAAGGCAGAGGCTTTAACCCACTGAGCCTCCCAGGCACCCCTAGATTAAATAATTTTTTTTTAAGAGAAGAGAAAAGTTAGCAAGTGAACCTCGGTAAAAAACAAAACAAAACAAACAAAACCCAAAACTGACAAACATCTCCATGAAGCAGCAACCGCAGAAATTCTCAGTGATGCACAGATGTGTAGCGACAGGAAAAGATGTCTGGAGGCTGACTTCAAGGAGGACAAGTCGCTCCCACTGGAGATAAAGGCAGACAGAAAGGCCTGCTCGCTTGCTGCCTGAAGCCACAACTTCAACTGGGCTGCGGACTTGATTGCACACCACTTGCTTCACCACAACACTGTGAGGTTTCCAGTAGCTCATTACATCTAAACACTACTGCCTCCTTTAACAAGGTTTCCCTTCCAGATTGCCCCTGACTTACAGGGATAGGCAGTAGGTGTCCCTCCACGTGCTCCTTCCAAATTCTCTCCTCTCTCTGCTTTCTTCTGATCCACTTTTTATTTATGGGCTAGCTTTACAGGATATCCCTTCTGTGATTAAACAGGTCTTAATAATTCTACCTTTTGTAAAGGAAGCCTTCCCCAATTATTTAGATGTTGATAAATATTTACCTCTGAATCTCCATAAATCATCACTTTATATGGCACCAACATGTAGAAAATAAGAATGAAGTTACCCAATTTTCAGAATGAACCATACAAATGACAACCTACCATCTAAAGCCAGAGACAGAAAGCGAACATCTGCATAAACTAAAGTAATGCGGGTTCCTTATTCATTCATATTTATTATGCAAAATGGAAGTTTTAGGAAGATTAGAATAATGCATACTTGTTCTATTATATAGGCAACTAATCTTCTGTAGATGGTAATGTATCCATAACTCCATCTCCAATCTAGAATTTCTGAACACGAGGAGAGGGTATTAAAATCTCCTCTGTGGGAGGCAGAGCATTACAGTGTCTGGCTCTGGCCTTCCTGCTGCAGGAGGAGACTTGCAATTAGTGATGGCAAATGGAATTCACAAAACATTTCTGGGCTTTAGAAGACATTGGAAAACTAGCAAAGGACTTAGAAAATGGTAGGAAAGGAAGCAGGAAGAGGGAGGTGGCAGAAACAAGTGAGCCAAAACCTGATCTGTAAGCAACAAGCTCAAGAAAAACAAATCAGGGTGCCAGAGAACAAATGCCATTTTCACTGCAGGATCTCTACAGGCCTGTGCCCTCCAGACCCCGTTCCCACCACACGGTAAGTTGGGGGAACTGAACCTGAGATTTCCTTAATAAACCAGGACCCTCAAATGGAACCAAAGTGATCCCAACCAAGAACACTCCCAGCCTCCTGGCAAAGAAAAGACAAACCCTCCAGGAAAAAACAGACAGACAAAAAAAAAAAAAAAAAAAAAACACACCAAAAAACAGAATTAAAAGAGATTACATCTATGTTCCAATAAATCTGGTCTCAAAATCCCTTCACAGAGCATGCAAGAAATGAGGCCACTGTGAGAGACAGAAGACTGAGGGAAAATGAAGACTTTAGACACTGGAATGATCAGATACAGAATAGAAAATATTACATGTTAATTGTTTAAGAACACAAAAGAGGTTTAAAAATAAAGAAGGATCAAGAGCCTATCAAAAGCAACAGGCCAAGTGTGAACATGGAACTGAAGGAAGTTAAACAGGGACCAAAAATCACTGAGACGTAAAACACAACAGAAAACACACCAGAATGGTGGGGCAGTAGATGAGCCCCGAATGAAGGACTTCACAACACTGCACCAAGAAGTGAAGACATTCCCCAGAATGCAACACAAGGAGGCAGGAGAAGAAGATGAACGCCAGCTTGAGAGACACGAACAACAGACGGGAGGTTTAAATAAGAATCCTGGGAAGTACAGCAGAAGGACAGAGTCAAAATTTCAGAAGAAAACAGCTGAGGATATTACAGAAATGATAAATCCAGAAATACAGGAAATGCACAGATACCAAGCAAGATGAGAAATCTTCAATTAAACATTTTGTGGTAAAGCTATAGAACACCAAAAACTAAGAAAAGGTTTTAAGGAGAAGGCATTTAAAGGAATGAACAGGGTGGAAACAGGGTTTAAAGCTGCTACAGTGGTAAGAAGATGCTAGTAAAATGGTACCTGTAAAGGGTGACAGGAGTATTTTTACTGCCACTACTGCTAATACTGTGTCTAATGCACATAACAACTGAAGACTGCGAAGGTTAAGCTGGAACAGAAAAATATTAAACAAATTATGACCCTCAAAAGAAGGATCATGTTGGGGCGCCTGGGTGGCTCAGTGGGTTAAGCCTCTGCCCTCAGCTCAGGTCATGATCCCAGGGTCCTGGGATCGAGCCCCGCATCGGGCTTTCTACTCTGCAGGGAGCCTGCTTCCTCCTCTCTCTGCCTGCCTCTCTGCCTACTTGTGATCTCTGTCTGTCAAATAAATAAATAAAATCTTTTTAAAAAAAAAAAGAAGGATCATGCCAATGAATTTCACAACTCTGGTGATCACTTTAAAAGCATCTCTTCTTTTTATCATAGCATTTGTATCATGTCCAGGATGAGATATTACAGCACACATGATAGAATATTTTAAAACAATAGTCCATTTTGCTCAAACTCCATGTTGAAAGCAAACGACTCTGTCAAACACTTTGAAGAAGGTAAAAGTAGTGGAACCATGTTTTGCCAAGAAAGCCCAGGGAGAAAAGCAGGTAGTAAAACCAAGTAGCAGTATCGAGGAAGGGCAGCCTCAGGAAGAAAATGAACACCGTTTTCTTCTGCTTTGTTCTCTTTTTTGTTTTCTTGTTGTTGGTATCTTTTTTTTTTTTTTTTGGTCTTTCCCAGAAATCACTTCATATATATACATTTATCTGTTCAACTTCAGTGAAAGTTGGGAGGAAAAGGGCCAGAACTTTTGAATGGTTGTCTTCAGCTGAGTGCTTATTTTCTTCCTTCAGTTTCTCTGGGGTTTCCCACTATTCTTCAATAAACATGTGTTGCTTTCTGGCAGGGTAAAGCCAAATGCATTTTTAAAAGAAGTAATGGCAGGTCATCCGTCCATCCAGATCAGGAGAGAGCCCATACCAGAAAAGGCAGAGAGGGTAGTAGACTCCCCTCTGTGAGTTCCTGCCCTCTTGGTCTTTCCTCAGCCCTTGCTCTCTGCTATGTCTCTCCAGTCACACCCCAAACCCAGAGAAACAAAAGGACTCTTCAAAACTTAAACCCTGTGAGAAGGGCCACGCGGAGGCAAGGAGAGCCCTGTAAGACTCTGAGCCATGTGGTCTGTATCTGAGACTGCACATCTCCTTGAGCCACGTTCCATTCCCTCCATGCCTAATGTTGGCCTTGTGTTCTACAGAAGCAGTCAGGGCATCCATACACTCCTCTCTGTGTGCTTTTCTGTATACCTGATCCCATCTCAACCCACAACATCCAGCAGCATGCACCATCTGTCATCTCCCTTCAGTCAACCTGCAAATAGGTAAACACAGCCTGTAAAACCCACCCTTGTCCAAGCTATGTCTGGAGTTATGATCGTCTGTGTCTTTACCATCAAACTTTCTAAAAGGCTATTCTTGTGTGTGACCTCCATGGTCTCACGCCCAGTCACTCTATCTCTATGTCTGGCTTAGGACTCCACTACTCACCTCCCATTTTCTTTCAGTACTCAGTGACAACCTCCTCGATCTACCCCCACCCCCTAATCAAGCTGCTTTGCAACTTTTCACATCATCGAACATTGCTGACATTTCATTCCTTGAAATCTCTCTTCTCTAGACATCTGTGCAAAAATGCCTTCCTGGCATCAAAGCCACGTCCCTCCCCTTCCATCCACTACTCCTTTATTCTTCCCCTTTATCTGCCCAAGAAAAGAAGGAATTACCCTAAATCCTTAACTGTCACTCTCTCTACAAGGAATATATCCCTTGGCAACAGCATGATTGCATCTCTCTTCCCCCAAGCACCCATTCCTACATTTTGACTGTCCAACCAGAACCTACACCTGCACGTCCAACAGACACCTCAACTCAGATTGCCTAAAGCTGCACTCCTCCTCTTACCTCCTGCACCTGGCTCCCTTCCTGAGTTGCCACGACTGTTGTGGCAGTTGACACATCAGACTCAACATTCTGAAAGCACGGAGGCACCCCTAAGCCTACTGCAGCATTTTATTTTCCGTAGCTGAGATATGGAAGCAGCCCAAGTGTCCAGCAACAGAAGACAAAGTGGTACATACACACAATGGTATATTACTCAGCCATCAAAAAGGATGAGATCCTGATATTTACAACAGTATGGATGTACCTAGAGGGTATTGTGCTAAGCAAAATAAGTCAGACAGAGAAAAACAAATACTGTATCTCCAGGGATGAATTCTTAAAAAATGCCCTACATATTCAAGTTTTAAGGCAGGACCAGAAGCAACAGTTTTAGCATATATCACCACGATATAAAATAAAATCTTAAAAAAAAAAAAAGGAAATAATAGGACAACAGCAATTAGGGTAAAAAGACTTAACAACTGTCTTGCTCAACATCACCAGCACTACACCAGCTACACGTCTGACCCCCAGACCAGCATAGCAGGTGTGAGGACAGGTCCAAGCAGAGAAAGTGTTACTTGTCACATTTTTTGAAAAATGATAAACAGAAGGGATGCCTGGGTGACTAGGCTCGTTGAGCGGCCAACTCTTGATCTCAGCTCGGATCTTGATCTCACGGTGGTGAGTTTGAGTTCCGCACCGGGCTCTGCACTGGGTGTGGAGCCTGCTTTAAACTAAACTAAACTAAACTAAACTAAACTAAACTAAACTAAACTAAAATAACACCTCTGTCAAAAGTACGTGAATTCACAACTTACATGTAAGTCAAGTTCTACTTGTTCTAAGACAGCATGAAAACCAAGATGTCGTTAGCAAGACAGGAAGCAAGATAAATTGTGTATTCCATGTGCCGTGAGATGACCCCAACTGCATCCAAGTCAGCCATGGCCCTCCACACATCTGCAAGAGAGGGTATATTATCCACATTAGCACAGAGGAAACCAAGGCTCAGAGAGGTTAAAAAAAAAAAAGAGTCCAAGATCATAGCATCATTTAGCAGCATAGCCAGAATGTATAGGAATTACCTCAAAACAGGCCACACTAGTGGAAGAATACCTTAGTGTGGAGTTATGAAAACCCAGGTAGAACGCTGCCTCAGAAAGGCAGATAATCAATAAAGGAAAAATAAAGAGGCGCCTGGGTGGCTCAGTCGGTTAAGCATCTGCATTGGGCTCAGGTCATAAATAATCCTGAGATCTTGCCCTATGTCAGACTTCCTGCTCAGCAGGGAGTCTGCTTCTCCCTCTGCCTCTGCTCCCCATTCATTCTCATAAACAAACAAATCAATAAAATCTTACCCAAAAAAAAAGAAAAAAATAAAGATTATAAGCTTACAATAAAGATATGAATGATGAGTCAAAGCTTTCAGTGACACACCCACACCTGCCTACAGTTCACTGGCTGAAACATGGGTGGAATTGATGGGGTTAGAAGAACAGGAGGCACATAGGCACGGACAGCACAGCCCCAGCAGATGCAGAATCCTGGTGTAGGTTTAGCTAGCTTTCATTGTCCTTTAAAATGTCAAAGCTAAAGAAATCTGGTAGGGTTATTGAAGTCTGATCCTGGGGGATGCCTGGTTGGCTCAGTCTGTTAGGCAGCAGCCTAACATGACTCAGGTCATGATCACAGGGTCCTGGGATCAAGTCCGGCATCAGACCCCTTACCCAACCAGAAGCCTGCCTCTCCCTCTGCCTGTTGCTCCCCCTGCTTGTGCTCTCTCACTGACAAATAAATAATCTTTAAAAAGAAAGAAGAAAGAAAAAAAAGAAAAGAAAAATAAAATCTGATCCACAGTATAGAACAACACAAAGGATCGTACTTTTTTGGGCTGATTTCTGTTTGTTTGATTTTAAGTAGGTTCCACAGCCAGCACGGACACTAGTGCAGGGTTTGATCTCAGGACCCTAAGACCATGAACTGAGCCAAAGGCAGACAATCAATTAAGCCAACCAGGCACCCCACTTTCTTGGGTTCTAATGGGACTTTTCCTAGGTTCTAATCCTAGCTGTACTGGCTGCCAGGGGGAATAAAGTCCAGCACCACAAGAAAAGCATCCCAAGGCAGCAGTCCTCTGCAGAAGATTTGCTGGTGGCTGCCATCATCAAAGAGTCAGTGGGTGAAGTTGTTGAAGCACAGTGGGAACAATGATAGCCACTGCCTTTTGGGTGTCACTGAATCATCCTACTCATCTTCAGGAAGCCTGGCCCTTCTCCAGTCAATGCAGCAAAAGCAAACTTGTTAGAAGAACAGGGGAGGGGGTCATCTCCCTCCCTCCCAGAAACTGAAGCAACCAGCCAAACAGTGCAGCACTGGAGTAAAAATAAAAATATGAAGGAATGTGGCTGCACCTGGGTAGCACAGTCTTTTAAGCATCTGCCTTTGGGTCAGGTCCTGATCTCAGAGACCTGGGATCTGAGACCCACATCAGGCTCCATGCTCAGTGAGGAGTCTCCCTTTCCTTCTCCCTCTGCCCCTGCTCCTAGCTCATTCTCTCTCTCTCTCAAATAAATAAAATCTTTAAAATAAGAAATTTATAAATGAAGGAATGAATCAAAATGCAGAATTCAGAAACAGAACTACAGATATAAAAACTACATATAAAAACCTGAAATATGACCCGGTGAGTGAGGAAGGATTATTAAATCATGATACTGTATGAATTGATTGCCAATTTTTTCTTAGAACATAGAGCACACTGCACTACACGAAAACAAAAACACAAAATTAGGATTGAATACAAAAACAAAATTATCAGTGTTATTCCATCAAGTGTTTCTCTAACCTACTGATCAAAACCTCAGTTCATCCTTCAAAAGAATCTGGGCACCACCTCAGCACACATGAACACATTTTCAGGCCACAGTTCACACTGCTCCAGTCCCCACTCTAAGTACTGAGCCATGGGCTCCTCCAGGCAAAGCCACCACCAACTAGGCCCCTGCCCTAGAAATCCCCAAACCCAACCACTTCACAACAGGGAGACTCAGGGAGATTCAAATGGGCAGAAATGTGGGACTTTGAGTTTTTTTTTTATTTAAAAGAAAAATACAGCAAGAAACATTTCTAGCACAAAGTGAAGAGCTAATCTTTCACAATGTCGAGAGTATTAGAATTATCAATACACCATCAGTAGTTTGATAGGTCAAACAGGCCAAAAGCTGGAAACACAAGAGGAAATGCTCACAGCAAACAGACCTGAAAGCCAGGGCCTGGACCGGCTGACATGGCTCTGCTGCTTACCACAGCGAGAAAGTGTAACTTTCCTGGGCCTCAACTTCCCTCCTGGCCAGCAGGAAAGTGGCAACACCACAAAATTCATATCTGGTCGGGGATTACGTGAAAGGAGAATGCTCAGTGAGAGCCCCGCCACACCGCCCGTCCAGACACAGTCTGTGCCAGGTGAATGGGAATTTCCTCTACTGCAGCCACACGAAGAGCTGAAGGATCTGCACAGGATGCCTGTTTATTTACCAGTCACAAAACCACGTTCTGCCATAAACAGAGAAGGCAAGAGACCCCAAGAGATGGGAATATCCCTCACCCTTGCCTGGACCAGGCTTTCAAGACAAGTTGGAAAGCCCACAGCAGCTCTGCCACTGACTCTGAATGAGCCTTTGGAAGACAACACCATCCCAAACAACAGTTTAATTTACTTCTCTTTAAAAAGCAGTGAGACAAGGTCTTGGCCACATCTTCATAAATTAACAGCTTAGGAGGATAAACCCCAATGATTTAGTTATGTCCCCAGCAGGCACACCTCCACTCGTGGGCAGCTTCAGGGTGAAAGGGTGCCTCCCCATCCATGAGGACACCCTCTGACATTCATCTGAAGATGCTTCCTACCCATGGGCATTTACTCCCTGGAACCCCCCAATCTAAGTTCCTCTCTGGATGCTGCACGAGGCAACTTCCTCACACCCCCATCACCACTGGTGACACTGCAGCTACCTCCGAGCCTTCAAGCAGGGTGCACCTGTATTTGCTGCCAAGTATCCCATCAGCCCAGCTCCATCACTGATTTCTGTACCCATAATTAATTAACATGCATGTATGTATTTATTTATTTTTACAGCTTCATTTATTTTAGGGAGAGATAGACAGAGAGAGAGATACAGAGAGAGCACACACACACAAATACAGGGAGATAGAACCTCCAGCAGATTCTACACTGAGAGCAGAGCACACCTCAGGGCTCAATCCCACCACCCTGAGATCATGACCTTAGCTGAAACCAAGAGTTGGATGCTTCAACGACTGAGCCACCAGGCACCCCTCTGTACCCTTAATCTTAAGAAAAGACAGACACCGCTTCTTTCTGTCAGCCACGGCCTCATAAGCCATCTGTCACACAGCCAAAGTTTCCAGAGGGTAGGACCAGGTCTGCAACACCAGTGATGCCAGAGTATCTCCATAAAACTACAATCTAGTGAGTACCAGGCTCTGCTCTAAGCTCCTAATATGGCCTTCTATTTTGTACCCGTCACAGACCTACATGCTAGGTATTATCCACAGTGCACAGAGGAGGACACTGAGGTCCATGGCTTACCCAAGCGATCTACTTTTATGTGGCAGCAGCAGGGGCCTGAACCCAAGTCTGTGACTCCAAGGCCCCTCCGTCAACTCTGTTACTCATGCAGCCCCAACACAGTCATCAAATACCTCCCTAAACCCTCATCCCTCCTGTGAAAAAGCATGGTCTTCTGCCATTTCCCAGATGGGAAGAAAGCCGGCGTGAGCCAGATATAGTGACCTGCCCACGATGGTACAGGCGATGTCCCCTCTGTTCTCCCCGCAACACCCATGTCATTCTGCACGAGGCCCCATGGGGTCCTTCATGCTTCCAGTGGAAAACTCTGGTGAGACCACCAGTCTCCTGGCAGGCCTTCATCTTGACCCTGGAGGACAGGACCAGTTAGGAGAAACGGGCTAGTTAAGCCTCTGAAATGGGGTCCTACCACCCAGGAAAAGCCCCTTATCTCCAGGGCATCGCCCGTGTGAATTAGCTGGATTTGTAGAGGGCTCCACAAGCACCAGCCTTGCTGAGTCACTTTCTCTAAGGTGGTGGCTGAGACAAAAAGGACCCAGGAAAGAAAGGTATAGGCTGTTGTGGAACTCCAGTGCCTTGGCATCAACAATTAATATGAGCAGCTGCCTCTGCTCACCAGATCTGCATTTTATGTGGGGCACACTGTTTAAAGTTTACACCCCCCATCTCTGTAACCTTCACGACAACCCCTAGAGCTCCCTGCACCATCATTAACACCTCACAGACAAGGAGACAAGGCATGAGGGGTGTGTAGAATGATGCAGCTCTGTGCTGGGGCCAACCGGGGGAGGACTCCCACAGGCTTGCTCTTCCCACTGCTGCAGAAGCAGCTGAAAACAAAGAGTTTTTCAGTTTGCATTATGTAGAGTGGAAAAGTCAACCATAAAGGTCATTCAATTTTTAAATGGGTTATTCCTCAGGATAAAAACAGTTCCAAAAAATAATTTCCGAGAAGTTCAACATATTCCTCCTTCCAGGTGCCTGGAATGTGATGGAATGTTGTTAAAATAAGTTCTGGCCCATCAGTATGCCAGACAGAAACTGGAAGTAAGCTGTTGCAGGTCCCCAAAGTCTCCGTCACAATCCTAAGGAGAAGACATATAACTTTCACTGTCCCAAAGTGGTTATGTTTAAAAAAAAAAAAAAAGGCACAGGTGGAACATTTTAAATTACAGACTTTCAATGCAGGGGCAGTGGGGGCGGGGGGGTTGTCCCCCAACTACCCCCAAATGTTTCAGCTATATATAGTGACTTACCAAAGTGACTCATCACAAGTACCTACAAGGCGACTGACAGGCAACTGACCGATGAGGAAGGTATTCGGACTGCTTAACAAAACCAACACAACTTAGAATTTTCATTATTAAGAAGAGAAAACCATTTATTAAACACTCGCCAGGCACCAAACCCGCTAGGCACTGTCACACGCTCTACTCATCACAAGGCTGCCAAACTCAGTGCAGAAACTGAGGCTGAGTAAGTCACCTAAGATCATGCAGCACCAGAAACTGGATTCCAACCGGTTCTGACATCATAGCCTACCCCAGCTTGCTGCAATGCTTCAGAACCTAAGCTTTGTGATGATCAATAAACTGCATGCTTAACAATGTTTACACATCTCTGTTAGAATTCAGGGAAAGGTTTTTAAAAATGACATACACAAGGGGAAAAAATAATACAGTTTCTGGAGGCAGGCTGCCCAGGGTTCAAATCTTGGCTCCTCCACTTGAAAGCTGTGTGACCATGGACTCCTTTAGCTCCCCTGTGCCCATATTTCCATGCATTAAAATGGTAGCCATAACAGACCCTATCTCCTAAGGCAAATAAAGCATTTTGGTATTGTTGTTCTTGTTTTAAGATTTTATTATTTATTTGACAGAGAGAGAGAGACAGGGTGAGAGGGAACACACACAGGGGGAGTGTGAAAGGGAGAAGCAGGATTCCCACTGAGCAGGAAGCCTGGTGAGGATTAGATCCCTGCACCCTGAGAGCATAACCTCAGCTGAACAACTGAGCCACCCAGGTGCCCACAAATAAAACATTGAGAATCATTCCTGGCATGAGTTAAACCTCAGAAGGTGTGGGCTGGTGTTACTTCTTGCTGGCCACTAGATAGAGTCAGCAGCCTCAGGCCCACTGTTTTAGCAACTCATTTGCATAAACAAAGCCCAGGCTCAGCCACTTTGTGCTTACCCTATGATTTCTTCCTGTCACTAACATCTCTCCTCACTCCTGCTCTGTGGCACTAAGCTCTGGGCCTCAACTTCCCATCTGTCAAATGAGGTGAGGAGCCCAGCTGATCTATCTGAGGTCCTTCCAGCTGGGCAACCTAGGGTTCTTGGTAACTCAGGGCCCAGAAATTTCAGAACCATCCTAACACAAACATTACCAGATGACACTCACTCAATTTCCTCAAATCTTCTCTTCCGTGTTATGTATAAATGCTTATTTTCATGGCAAATCTTCTCCAAGATCCCAGAGCTCCACGAGCACCCAGAATAGGCTGGGCAGGCATCCCCAGTGCTGAGGCTGGGGACATGATGGTCAGAAGCTCTGACCTCCAGGGGAGATGGATTCCAAATCAAGCTGCTCTGATAAGCAGGTCTTCCCTGTTAGAGAGGATTTCAACAGAGCACAGTTAAGAGGAAGTGCAGGTAAGAAACTCAGAACTTGGCCCACCGGACAGAGGGCAGTAGGACAGTGGGCCGGAGGAGTGACAGAGGGATTGAGAGGAATGGCACGATCAACAGAGGCCAGCCAAGGCAGCCCTGATGCTCAATGTGAGAGGGTGGGCTGGGGATACACTGTGAAAATGGCTTCAAAGGCAGGAAGCAAGCCCAGCTCAGCACAAAGCAAAGTCCTGAGCAGGAACCTTCTGGGACCAGGTTGGACACTAAGGTGAGCTGAAAATGGCTGTGGCACCCAGTGCAGTCTGAATCTCACCCATGCCTCTCACAGGCTGGGTGACCCCGGACCAGTTATGCTATGTCCTTTAATGTTTCCTAAAGGGTATATTCACTCCATAACCCTGAGCCATGTTCTCATTTCGGTGAGTGTGGGAGGCCGCAATAAGGCTTGAGACGAGAACCAAACCAGACCCTGACTTGTGCCTCCTTTAAAGTCCAAATAACCTAACAAAAGGTTTAGGACGGGAAAAGTTCAGTAGCACTGGGCAAGAGTCTGTGCTATGTGTTGTGCGCTCGCCTACGTGACTTCCCACACGCTTACTAAACAAATGAGAACAATTCGGTTGGGCTAAAAAGTTCGTTGCTGGTCCTTGCTGCCTTAGTACAACCCATAATTTACTTTCAGGTTTGCTGTATTTGTACTGGCATCAGCCATTTGGCGTCATGAGGAACCATAGTTGCTTAACTAAACACAGATGTAGGGCGCCTGGGTGGCTCGGTGGGTTAAGCCGCTGCCTTCGGCTCGGGTCATGATCTCGGGGTCCTGGGATCGAGTCCCGCATGGGGCTCTCTGCTCAGCGGGGAGCCTGTTTCCTCCTCTCTTTCTCTCTGCCTGCCTCTCTGCCTACTTGTGATCTCTCTCTGTCAAATAAATAAATAAAATCTTTAAAAACAAAAAAATAAACACAGATGTAATGTCACTATATATATGGCCTTAAGGCTTTGAATAAACTTAGCACTGTTGGACATCCTCCTCAGTGCTCCTCCTGTCCCCCATATCTCTGCTTCTCGAGTTCTTTTCTTCATCCTCTTACCCTCATGTTCCTGGTTGATTTGTTGCGCCGGCCACGACAGGTGAGGATCTGATGGTGCCCACTATCTACAGAGATCCAATATATACAACTAGGACAGCCTGGAGGGCGGTGGGCAACCCAGGCTGGACAGGGAGTTAAGAAGGAGTCAGGAAGGGCGCCTGGGTGGCTCAGTGGGTTAAGCCGCTGCCTTCGGCTCAGGTCATGATTTCAGGGTCCTGGGATCGAGTCCCGCATCAGGCTCTCTGCTCAGCAGCGAGCCTGCTTCCTCCTCTCTCTCTCTCCGCCTGCCTCTCTGCCTACTTGTGATCTCTCTCTGTCAAATAAATAAAATAAAATAAAAAATCTTAAAAAAAAAAAAAGGAGTCAGGAAGAAGTCATTCCCACACTTGAGGCATGGGTTGGTACTGACCAGAGACACTGGGCAAGAGACAGTGTCCTAGGACTGCTGTAAGACTAGCCGGGTCCAGGCAAAGCGCCTAACAGTGTGTAGATGTAACCCATCTGTAAAAGGTGGACGGGGGGTGGTGGTTGCAGCTGGTTGAGCATCTGACTCTTTGTTTTGGCACAGGTCCATTCACCTGGCCCATTCACCTGTGCCTGCATGTGTTCTGTGGTGTGCTCTTTATCTCTCTCTCTCAAATAAATAAATCAAAAAAAAAAAAAAAAAAAAAAAGGAAGTCAGGAAGGATCAGGAGACCTGCTGTGAAGGTCCCAAAGACTCCACCCTCCTCAACTAGCCTCCGGAAATAAAGTAAGTGGATGCCCAGGAGCCTCCTGGACACAAAACTTTCCAAAGCAAAGCTTTCAATTTCATACTGGAGAAAAGGTTGCTGTGCAAATTAAAGACAAAAAAAGCCTGCCATGGTGGGGTGGGTTTGGACAGGGTTGGTCCTGTAGGGCTCTGGCCACTAAATGCCCACTGCCCAAGCCAGGAGCCTGGAGTCTGTGCAGCCAGTGCTTCCTGAGGCTTCCACATCATAGCCTCACTCTGAAGTTTCCTCCTGGAAGCTCCTTACCCAGGGAGGCCACCTGTCAGCACCCCCTCACACACACCCCAGCTTCTGCCCCTCCATCCAGCTGGAGTGAAGGATCCCCAAGCCTGCTCTCTCTGGTCTCTCCTGCACAGAGAGGAGTATGTGCCCTGGAAAGGAGGGTCCCTGAGGATACCTGAGTCCTTGGCCCAAAGACAGCTGGCTTGAGAATGTGGGGTTTCGGTGCTCTAGGCACAGCAGTTCCTAGAGGAAACAGGGTAGGGAGCTCCAAGGTGGAGGGGAGTCCCGGGAGTCTGGGATCACAGATGCCAGTGGCCCCCAAGTGGAAGGGTTTCAGTAACTCCAGAGGTGAGAGGGGCCAGGGGTCAGGCCTGGAGGTGGACAAGGACCACCAACAAGGGGTAGGGGGCCGGAGATGGAAGTGATCCCAGGGTGGTTGCAGGCCCAAAGTAGAGGTGTGGGGGTGGGGGTGGGGGAAAGGGGTCCATGGGCCAGAAAAAAATGGTATCCTGGGGCTCCTGGGTAAAAGGAACTTGAGGTGGAGGGGGCCCAGTGGGGCCCAGGCTGTGCGGGCTGAGCCAGCGCCTCTCAGGCTGGGGAGCCCGGCGATTCTGAGGGACAAAATTTTCCATCAAGTTCTGGAAAAGAAGCCTGTCAGCACAGGCGTCTCTCCGGGGTCCAGACGAGCCCAGTGGTGCTGGGCCCCTTGATGTCAGTAGGGCCCCACGGGTTCCCTGGATACCGAGAAGTGGAGCGAGGGCTGTGGGGCAAGGGCTATGGGGCGTAGAGGCACCAGGCCGCCAGGAGCCTGTCCGCCAGGCCCCCCTCCCGCTCCCTTGGACGAAGCAGCAGGTGGCAGCGGGCAGCAGGGCCCCAGTCTCCCTCTCTGCCTAGCGCCCCTACCCCTCCCCAGCCCCTCAGTACCTGAGTCAGCGGGGCACCGATGCACTCCCCTGCGCCTTGCCCAGCCAGCCCAGAACCCCTGCCTTCCCGGGAGGCACTACTTGTGCAGTGAGTTTGCTGGGCCCACAGAAGGCGGTGGGCGGGGCAGGCAGGTGCGGGCGAGCTGTGGCAGGTGGGGGGTGGCAAACAGGAGTGCAGGCCTCTCTGCAGGCCTGCGCGCCCTCGCCCAGCCTCCTGTTCTGTCCTGTCCGGTGAGGGGGCTGGCTGCGCCCCCTGCTGTTTCCCGCTGCTCTTCTGCTGACTCCAGGACCCCAGGCCCTGCCCAGTCCTGGCTTCCCTGCCGCTCCCTGCCGCTGCTTGAGCTCCAGGCTAGGCCCGCTGCTGCTCCTGGGTGGCCGAGCTGCGGCCCTGGTGCAGTGTGGCTGGCCCTTTTCTCTCCCCAGGGCACAGTGGAGCCACGAGGGAAGGCCTGAGGGGATCTTCCGTCTGCTCAGTGCCAGTGGACACTCTCCAGGGGCCTCTCTACCTGGTGGGCTCCACCCATGGCCATCTTGGAACCCCTGGAATCCCCTTCAGAGACCAGGTGAAGCCCTCCTTGGGGAATCCAGGCTCCTGGGACCAAGGCGAGTTGATCTTGTGTACTGCTGTGTTTGTTCCCTGGCCTGGCATGGATTGACAGTTGCTGAATTGATCTATTCTGGGGTCATCAAGGGCAGAGCAAAGAGTTCAGGGCTGGGATCCCCAGGCCTGGGGTCCACACAGGCTTGGAGCCCTCTTGGCTGTCCCTGACAGAATGACCAAAGAGGAACCCTCAGAAACATGGATCTGCCTTGACCTGGCAGAGCATTCAGGGACAGGAAGGGGAATGTCTCCTTCGCAGAGTATCTGGAAGCCTGAAGTGGAAGATGGATTTGTCTGAGCCATGGTCATTAGTGTTGGGCCAAGAAACCCCTGGCTTGCTTCTCCTACCTGCATCCTAGGTCTAAAAGGGTGTCTGGGTGGCTCCCTCAGTGCAGCATCTGTCCAGGGTCCTGGGATCCAGCCCTGCATCTGGCTCCCTGCTCAGTGCAGATCCTGCTTCTCTTTCATCCTCTCCCTCTACTTGTGCTGTCAAATAAAATAAAAAAAAAAAAAAGTTAAGAGGGGGGACAAAATGGCGCGGAATTAGAAGGCGTCTTTTCAACTTGTACCCCAAAATGAGCTGATTACCTACCAATCACCCATGAACTCCAATCACCCATGAAATCAGCCTGAGATCAAAATTATACACGTGTGGATCTCTACAGGGGGAGAAGAAGCCAGTGGGCAGGTAAAGCGGAGTGGGAACTGTGAACTGATATCAGAAGATAAACAAAAGGGGGAGGGAGCTACCAGAGGCAAACAGTTGGAAAGTAATACCCCAATACAAGCGAGAGTGCCCTGCGTCTGGGGACCAGCATTAACTCGGAGACTGGTTGAAAGCACTCCAAAAGAGCAAAGCATCTCTGGGGAAATTGTGGGAATCGGGGCGGCTAGGGACAAGGGCTTAAGTCCCTGGTCCCAGGACAGCCTCCCTTGGCACTGAGTCAGAGAGAGTGCGGCAGAGAAACCAGCTCTTGGTCCCTAAGCTGCCAGTGCAAGGAGAATGCATGGGGTCCGCTTCCTGTGAGGGAATGGGAGCCACACCAGGCGACAGAATGCAAGAGTCCTGCTATAGAGCCTGAGATACTCCCCTGAAAGAGGTATAAAGGCCCAGCCGGTGCCCTTTGATAAACACCCTTGTTTCAGAGCCTGCATCAAACTCTCGCCCCAGAGAGGTGCGCGAAGGCCCAGCCTGGTGCTCTCGGACCTGTGCCTCATTCTCAGAGCCTGAGACCCGCGCGCGAACCTCTGCCTTCCCTGAAATTGGTGCATGTAAGGTGGGCGCTCTTAGACCCAGAAAGACCGGGCACTCCCAGCCCGGGCCAGCGGGAAAATCTCAGTGTGCGATTGCTGCTTGGAACCTCTCTAGCGGTCTAGAGGTGCCCAAAGCTGCTGCTGCCGTGCTTTTGGGTACAAGCAAAAGATCCTCCATCCCCAGGGACAGCGACTTGGAACCTGCTCTGCCAGCAACCAAGGGGGAACTTATTTGGGCTCTGCAGCCAGACTGAGGCTTCTCTCTGAGAGGGAGATCAGGGTGCGGTTTGTTTTCCTCTAAAACTACAAAAACCATCAAAAGCGGTCAAAGTGAGAAAAAAAACATGAACAAACAAAAAACCGCCAGAGAACAAAAGCCTGAAAAAAAAAAAAGTTTCCTCAGAGCCCACCCCCTTGAGGGGGGCGGTAGGACTTAAGTCAGGGAACATCATTGACTGAAAACCCACATGGCAGGCCCCTTCCCCAGAAAACAAACCAAGAAAGAAAAAAAAAAAAAGAGAGAGAGAGAGAGAAAAAGTACTACAAGAGAACTACCACTACTACATAGGACACTTTTGTCTTTCATTCATTCCCACTATTCTGGTCCTTTTTTTTTTTTATATATATAGGTAATTTTTTTAACCCCAGCAGGATGGTGGAAGGGGTACATGGCTGAGTGCCTCCCGGGTCTGACCCTGTGTGACGCCACCCGGTGCCTGCAGCTGCCCTCTGGAAGGTGTTGCTTTAGTGGCAGAGCCGGAGGGCACCAAGCATGTGTGTGTCTCCAAAGTCCTGGGCACCACATCACAATGCCTTCCTGAGAAGCAGAATCAAGGACAGTTGCTGATCTTCATTCCTTCCTACCAAAGGTATCTCATACACCATAATTGGAAGTTGGAGCCGGGGGGCGCCTGGGTGGCTCAGTTGGTTAAGTGTCTTTCTTCAGCTCAGGTCATGATCCCAGGCTCCTGGGATGGAGTCCCACACATTTGCCTCCCTGCTCAGCTCCCCTGAGCCTGCTTCTCCTTCTCCCTCTGCCATTCCCCCAACTTGTGCTTTCTGGCTCTCTGTGTGTCAAATAAGTGAATAAAATCTTTTTAAAAAGTTTGGGCCAGGGGGCGCCTGGGTGGCTCAGTGGGTTAAGCCGCTGCCTTCAGCTCAGGTCATGATCTCAGGGTCCTGGGATCGAGTCCCGCATCGGGCTCTCTGCTCGGGAGGGAGCCTGCTTCCCTCTCTCTCTCTCTCTCTCTGACTGCCTCTCCATCTACTTGTGATTTTTCTCTGTCAAATAAATAAATAAAATCTTAAAAAAAAAAAAAAAGTTTGGGCCAGGGATGCCTGGGTGGCTCAGTTGGTTAAGCCGCTGCCTTCGGCTCGGGTCATGATTCCAAGGTCCTGGGATCGAGTTCCACATCGGGCTCCTTGCTCGGAGGAAAGCCTGCTTCTCTCGCTGCCTCTGCCTGCCTCTCTGCCTGCTTGTGGGTACTCTCTCTCTCTATCTCTGGCAAATAAATAAAATCTTTAAAAAAAAAAGTGTGGGCCATACTCTTTAGCCATTCTACTTTCCCTGGGGAAATTTGCCACCTCCGAGAATTTACCTGCATCTTTCCCAAAATCTACTTAGCTTCCTGCCTTCGAGACCATAATGAGTCTATAAATTTTCAATAGACAGTGTGAACTTACACTTGCTAATATTTGCATAACATGCACTTCTTTCGATCTCAAAGAAAAGCTTCACACCACAATGGTCTCTAATCTCCAATTAGTTTCTGTTCTGGGATCCCACTGGAATTCTATGCGCCTGTCCCCTAAGATCCCATAAATTGTGGTCCAGTTTCCCAGCCAGCCAAGGAAAGCACATGGGAAATCTTGCTGAAGTATGAGTAAGAGCCTACGAAAGGGAACATATTTATCTGCCTCGAATGCTGGGACCTGAGGAAAGCAAGTTTCATTACAGACAAATCAGGAAGGAGGTGCAGATTGCTTTTTATGTCACTCTGGAGTGGAGGTCTGCTCACTCACAGAAACTCAAAATCTTCACAAAGGACAATGTCCCCCACCCCCAAAGTCAGCTGGGGATTCTCAGGAAAACTTTAATTGAAAGTATTACGGATTCTCCAACTTCCCAAATTGCAGGAGGAACATCTACAAGCAAGACTGTCACCACTTTTAGGCAATTACACTTATTTACCTTTTTTCTTCCTAGAAAATCATCCTCTCTCCCAATCCATGATCTTCTTTTTGTAACAGTTTCCTAAAGAAGGAAACAGATGTCCTCCCATTCCAGTTCCATCCAAAATAATAAAATAAAAATCTTTAAAATTTAAAAAAAAAATTGTGATTTGTTGAGAGAGAGCACATATGCAGAGGGACAAGCAGACTCTCCCACTGAGCAGGAAGCCCGATTTGGGGCTCGATCCCAGGACCCTGAGACCATGACCTGAACCGAAGGCAGATGCTTAACCAACTGAGGCACCTAGGAAGCCCCCAAATAATTCAATTTTTAATCACTTTGCCATAGACACTTTTGGGTGGCTTTGAAACACCAGAATCTCATGGACTTATCAGTGTCCTCTTCACCATCTCAGAAAAGGACTGGGTGCCTCTCAGAGGCCTCTCTCCCCTCCTGACCCAGGTCCCAGCCAAAGGTCCTTCACATTAGAGTATGAGGAACTGAGCGGGATGGGGTGTGGAAGCACCCTGGGGTGGGGGGCTCTGGGGCCCTCCCACTCCCAACTTCAAAGACAGCGCCTGCTTTCCCCTGCCTCATATAGGTACCCTGGGTTTGCCCTCTTTAAGGTTCCTGGTTGCTGCAAAGGTCTGAAAATCTCCTAAGTAGCACAAAAGCCATCATGTGCATTTTGGCCACACAGGACAGAGGGAGTTTAAAGGAAGAAAGATAAAGCTCCCCAGAATGAGCCAGCAGCTCTGGGCTTCCCCGCACATCTTTCCTGACCTTCAGAACCCTGGGAAGGAGCCCCTTGGTGCAAAGTCACAGGGGGAGCCCACGCACAGCCCAGGCCACCTGCCCCAGGTCCTCTCCAGCCATAAACTGACCCCCTAGCCCCTTCCAAACCATCTACAGCCTCAAACCACTGACGTGCGGTTCAGCACCCATCTCCAGAGCGCAGGATGCACGTGGCTTCCCGGCACCCTTCCGTGGCCGCTCACAAAATCACCGTGGAAATGTCGCAGCAAGGAGACAGGGAATCGATTTTTATCCTCTGGGTTGTCTTCCCTCGTAGCCCCTCAGGAGTCCCCACGCAGCAATGCCGTGTGGGCCCTACTGCTCTGAATCCACTTCCCTAGAGGAATCCGCTTTTCTTCAGCGTCTGTGTCTGCAAACCCGGCTCCTCTAACACCCCCCACCAAACGTACCAAGAACCAACAGGGGAAGAAGTTCATTTCTGGCCGAAAAGCCTTTAATCCCTGAGAGCTGTGGCTGATGCAGGAGCAGCTTTTCTCCAAATGGTGATTTCGATACGAGGTCGTTTTACCTGCCGGCCCCCAACATCCCTGACGTGTGGCTCCCAGGGGCCTCCCCGCGGCCAGGCCTGAGAGTGGAGCCCACCCTTGGGCTCATTTTCCACCGCGCTGAATCCAGGCAGCGGTCCCGTCTCACGACAAAGGGTGCTGAGTAATGAGGTGCTGCCACCAGGAAGAGAGGCAGCAGGTCAGACAGATCTGGAGAATGACACTGGCCTTCAAGGGCCCCTCACAAGGGAAATACCATTAAGTAGCAGATCTGAACAGATATACTGTGTTCCACATTCACGCCGTAAGGATGGGGTTTCCTCGAGCCCTAATCAAAGGAACTCTTTCACCTGAGATCACTTGACCAATCAGTGACTCAGTTTCCTTATACTAAAAATGAGGATAACAATACATCACAAGATTGTTTTGAGGAGCACACACGTTACAAAGTGTTTAGAGGCACCTGGGTGGCTCAGTGGGTAAGCATCTGACTTCAGCTTAGGTCATGATCTCATGGTCCTGGGAGAGGGCCGTGTCAGGCTCCTTGCTCAGCGAGGAGTCTGCATGTCCCTCTCCCTCCCTCTTCACTTCCTGCCCTCTCTCTCTCTCTCTCAAATATATAAATAAAATCTTTAAAAAAACCGAAGTTCTTAGAACACGATATGCACATAGTACAGGACACACAAGCACTTGTTAAACAGATAAAAGGGTACAAGAGGTTGGCTTCCCTTCAGATTTCTAATAGGCTCCTGTCTGGGGGTCTCTAGCTCTTAGGAAGTGGGGAGGCCTCAGAAGCCCAAGATTGTAGAGTTCCTCCGAGGCCAAGTTCAGTTTTCTATGCAGGACAGAAAACCTGTAAAACACATCCCAGACTTGCTTCGCTGCCTTCCTAGTAGGGAATCCGTTCCCTCAAGAGTGGTCCAACCTCTCTTCCACTATTTGGGATGTAGAAAACGTTTAGACATTTCTCCATTGGTGCTCATTCCATCCTCATTTTTAACAATCTAGCTGTGTGTTCATCTGGTCTTCTGTTAGTTCCTTTATCCAACAAACATAGAGGACTCACCGTGTCCTAACTGTGACCAAGACATCCAGCATCTCATCCCACAAAGGAAACATATTAGCAAATGTGGCAGCAAAGAGGGATGGGGTAAGGCAGTGACATCTGAATCAAGATCAAACTAACAAGCAGAGCCTGCCATGAAGAACATTCCAGGTATGGGCCCCATAGGCATGAAGGCGGAAATGAATAGATTATGTGCAGACAGCAGGACAGGGGACTAAGGGGACACTGGAAAGGAAGGCTGCGGAGCAGCTGTTGGCATTGGAGGCCTTGCGAAGGACTCTGGAATTCCCTTTGGTTTCAGCCAGAAGCTACATGAAGGTTTAAGCAGGGAATCATCAGATTAGCTTATATTTGTAAAAGATCGCTCCTCTTCCACAGAAGACATGGGGATGGGGTGGGGGTGTCCACGAGCCTAGAAGCTGGAAATGGAAGCAGATGAAGTTTCCAATATCCTGGCCAAGGAGTGAGTCTGTTGCAGTGAGAGTGTCAAGATTTGCAGTTCTAAACTTTTTAGTAAAGTGGCTTATTAAACACACAGCTAACTATTGCCCGGGGTTCCTACTTTTGTAATAAGTTTTTTCTGAAACTCTAAAAGGGGAGAGGGGCTCTCTGCACCACGTGCCAGTCAGGGCGGAACATCATCGTCACATTACAGGGTGTTTTCAGAGCCTGTTATCCTTTTAGTACGACATCCCTCCCACCCCGAGACAACACCGTGCCTCTTTCCGCCAACAGAAGTTGAATTTTTCCCTTTCCCTCTTCCTTCTTTCGAGGGCAGAGCTCAGGGCTTCTCCAGAGATTCCATCCTAAGTTCATAGATCTCACCGAGCCGACCACATTCCCCTCCCTGTGGGCGCCAGGAAACACTGTAAACATCTGTATCTGCACCTGAACATGGGACCTTGGATCCCAGCTACAGTTACTTGTGCTGTGGTAACAAGGACATCATGTCGCGTTTCAGGACATTTTCGTATATAAGGCCTCGGGTCGGGATGCTCAGGGTAGGAAAAGGGTGGGTTCACCCCTGGGCAGAGTGGCATACCTTCTCTCTCCTCCTGGCCTTTGCCCGAGTTGGAGATGCCCTGTTCCTTCCTCTTCACCTGAGTAATCATTATCTCTGCTTCCAGAAGCAGCTCAGGGGGCCACCTCCATCCGAGGGGCCACCTCCTCCCCAACCCCGCTGGACCAGGTGACCCTCCCCAGAATTCCATATAAATCCCTGTTAACGTTGATCCCACTGCTTCCCAGAGGCTCTTTCTCCTTGTCTTTACTTTGTCTCTCCTGCTGGACCCCAGGAGACAGGTCTCACTCATCATTTTATCCCAGCAGGGTTCAGTATGTTGCTGAATTAACACATGGCATGTCCCGCACATCGCTGGCAGCTGGATGAACTGGAACACAGTGTGGCAGCATGTACTGAAGCAGGGGTTCTCAGAGCACCAGGGGATTCAGTCGGTGAAGCATCTGCCTTCGGCTCAGGTCATGATCCTAAGGTCCTGGGATCCAGGCCTGCACCGGGATCCCTACTCAACAGCGAGTTGGCTTCCTCTCCCTCTGCTTCTCCCCTCCCTCTCAAATAAATACATAAAATCTTTTCAAAAAATAAATTTTAAATAAATTTAAAAAAAATTAAGCAGTTGTTCTCAGCTGCAGGTGATTTGGCTCCCCAGGGGACATATGGCAATGCCTGGAGAAACGTTTGGTTGATGTAATTGGAGGAAAGGGCGCCACTGGGCATTTGGTGGGGAGAGGCCAAATGGAGGTGGCCAACATCTGGCCATGCACAAGACAGGCCTCAGCAAAACATCACCCAGTCCACGAGGTCGACAGGGGAGACCCGCATCTAATCTAGGACCTGGAAAACCTTTTCCTAGGTTTACATGATCAAGGGAAATGTATCTGTCCATCAAAACCACAGGAATGTCTAAAGCAGCTTATCCTCGGAAGCCCCAAACTGGATGCCATGTAAAAGACCATTAACAGGAGAACGGATAACTGACTACAGTACCTACGTGATGGAAGACAACAGACGATAACGAAATTTAAGATGCCACATACGCGACAACAAGAAGGAATCCACAGATGTCCTGAGGAACCGAACCACCAGTGCAAGGTAACAGGCAAACTTGATCGCTGGTGATGGAAGAGAAGCAGGGGGCAGAAAGTGACTGACTGGGAAGGAGCAGGAAAGAACCTCTGGTGTGTTCAGAATGTTCCTGATCCTCATCTGGGTAGTAGTTACACACAGCGTGCCGCATGCTAGGACTCATGTGCTGTGTGTGTGTATTACACCTCAGCAAGCTTTACCAAAGGCAACGGTCCTCTAAGAGCCCCGGTGGGCAGGATTCACACACTGGAGCAGGTCCTCCGAGCATGACTTTCTAAGGATTTCTGTGCACAGCCGGCAGGAGCATTGTAGATATGTTTATGGAGACCTATTTCACCACAGACACCAAAACCCTTACAGTGGGTCCTTGATTCAATTCTGCTTCGGTCATTTTCTGCTAAGGATTGTGCTACAGATGTGCACACAGACTTAGGTTTCAAGAATATTTATCACAGCAGAACAAATACAAGAGGGAGGCAGCAACAACACGGACCCAGAGGAAACTGTGTGATACCGCGGACTCATTAAAATCGACATTTAAAAATGTAAATGGAAAACGACTACAATATATTAATTACAATTAAAGAGCAGGTCACCCAACAAGCTGACACCTAAGATATATGAAGAATATACTCAATATGATTAACTATGATTAGCTAAGGTCATGAGGGTTTATGGGATTTCTTAAAATTTTATCATTTTCCCCTAAAATGTACATATATTACTTATTAATAAGAAAAAATACACAATCACACTTCTTAAAAATAAAGGTGAGTTTTCAACTCTAAAACTGAGTACCAGGGGCGCCTGGGTGGTTCAGTGGGTTAAAGCCTCTGCCTTCGGCTCAGGTCATGATCTCAGGGTCCTGGGATCGAGCCCCGCATCGGGCTCTCTGCTCAGCAGGGAGTCTGCTTCCTCGTCCCTCTCTCTGCCTGCCTCTCTGCCTACTTGTGATCTCTATCTGTCAAATAAAATAAATAAAATCTTTAAATAAATAAAATAAAACTGAGTACCAGACCCCACACAACTCCCAGATTCCCCATGGATTCAGAGCCCTGCTGCCTGTAGAAGGGCTCTATCGACGCTCATCACAGTGGCTGAGACAGATTAAATAAAGAGATAACATTGCAGATTTCCTGTCTCTTATCCGACTGTGCAGATTGGTTAAACAAATCCAAATCCATACATGCATTAGATCTCACTGAACTGCGTACGCCCTGAGAAAAAGACCCTGTAAAGCAATTCCCTGTAAAAATACGAAAGTATTTCTGACAGCAAAAGTTTTCAGATTGCTGTAACGAAAAAAAAAACTAAAAAGGCACGACCTTCCCTGATTAATAAAGTCTCCCTCGAGAGAAGGCTACCACTTCCCCAGGTAATCTCATCGCCTCAGACGAATCCATGTTTCTCTGTGAAGTGGAGGTGATCGCAGCTCTCTCGGAGTACTCACAAAGGTTTGGCGTGATTATGAAACGGAACATTATGACCGGGGCCCGCTGGTTGTGGTCACCGTCATGCCCACAGCCTGAACACCACCTCCCTCCAGGAAGCTCCCTTCTCTGAATTCTGTGTGGTAGGGGCACGTGGCTGACTATTAGGGAGCACTGCATAAGGCGTACCCTGTCGCTCGCCCAGACGCACAGCTCCTCCCGGAGCCACCGAATGCCATACAGAGCTAAAGCTGGGAGCAGTAGCTCACCGTGGACACCAATGATGAGGGCTCAGGTACCTCAGCTCACAAACCCATTACAAGCATATACATTTAACTCTAGCTTTAAGATGTTTCTCCTCTTACTTCTCAGTCAAAAAAGACTTTAAGCTGAGTAAACCAACAACAAACCCTAAGATAAAACATTTAACCGTGTTAACTTCCTAAGGCCTACGGTCGTCTTCAGCTTCTCAAGGTCACACCTCCCTGCTGAATGATTACCGAGGGTTGCTGACACGGTACACAGAAAAAAAAAACTCTTAGGATGTCCAGCCTCTAAGAGAAAAAGCAAACAGCTCAGAATTCAGCCAGCCATGGCAAAGGAACCACCGACAAAGCCAAACACAGAGGGGCCCCTGAGCATCTGGGAAATCTGCCTGTTCCTTTGCCTCCTCAGAGGAAACGAGTCACAAGACTGCTCAGAATGGGAAATGAGAAGGGCAGAAGCCCAGAAACCAGCGCGTCCTGAATTTCGTGCTGCTTCCAAGGAGTGAGCCCGCCTGCTGTGCTGCTGTGTCAGTTATTTACACAGTGGGCAGGTGAGGCTGACAGCTTGAAGGGGTTATTTTAGAGGGAGAGCTGTAAGTCTGATCAGGAGAAGGTTCTGGACCCTGGGGTCCCAGCACGCATCTCCAGCTTCCAAGCTGACCCTCCCTTCAGACAGGGTTTAAGAGGCAGCAGGGCAAGCATGGTCTTTGTATTTAAATCACCTCAAGGGGGCCCATATCTCCAGGCACAACCAGAAGCCAGGGAGGAGAGGGAAGGGGGAGAGGGAGAGGGTACCTCCACTCCTATCTGCTGGCTGCACTTCTGGAGCGCCTGATCCAGGAAGCTAAATGTGTGGACAGAACAGAAGGAAGAATCTGGGAAGACTGGAAGACTAGAAGAGCTGTTCGTGGACTAGTCTCAACCTGAACCACAGAAACACCTCTGCCTCCCTGCCCTCCTCCCCTCGGCTGGGCACCAGGTGCCTCCCTACTGCACTCCAGATGCAGATCCAAGCTCAGGGGTGCCCAGTGCCGATGCCTCTCTCCGGCGCAGGGACTCTAGGGCATCAGCGGGACTCCTAGACAGCACCTGTGATCTCTAATTTAAAACCAAAACCAAAATCCCCAACCAGCCCAATCCAGCACAAGCAATACATATTTATGTGTAAGACACCTATGCACACATACACATTCACTTATCTACACACACACACACACACACACACACACACGCTTTTGCAGCAGAAGGCAGGCATGAAACCTGTTCCCTAAGTCCTTTGATTTCCTCATCTGCTTCTAGCAGCAACAGCCATTTCTGCTACGGATTTTCCTATTCGAGGGTTGATCACAGATCCAAATGCCACCATCCTGTTTGCCACCCTTTCCTACCCCACCGGCCCGCTGACGTCTGTCAGTGAACCAGGGAACAAAGATGGAAGACAGGCCCAAGCTGCCTTCCTAAAGTGGGGTTATATTTGACACTTTAATAAACCTCAGAGCCTGAGCCTCTCTGCTCTCAGACTGGCCAGGGTGCAGCTCTCACTCTTACCAAACCCGTCCATCTCTCCTCCCCCCACCGCGGGGCACAAGGGTTTTCTCTGCCCGGCATCTATTTCCAGGCCCCATAAATCATATCCCATTGTTCCAGGCCATCTGAACTCATGCTTAATAAACCATCCACCTCACCCTTCCGCCACCACCCCAAATTTCCCACAGGGAAAGACTGTTTCAAGAAGAAAAGGAAATTCTTCATTAGGGCTGGATTTTAAAAGCAAGCTTCCACAAAAAAACAGAAAACAAAATTGGGTATAAATACCATCCAATAACCACTAAATGTCTTTGGTTAAAGCACCTGCCTGCCTGTGATTCTCAGGTCCAGATGTGAGCTCAGTGCACATCCAAAGGAAGCAGAATTTGAACCTGATGCTAAATGACAAATGATCCTGAACTTCATGACCATTTAAGTGCCACAGTGGCTAGACTAAATTGCTCTGATGCAGAATTTCTCCCAAGTATAGGTTACTGAGAAACAGAATATTGCTTGAAAATGTATTTAGGTGCGCTCATCCTTCTCAGACCAACACTCATGGGCTCTTAGTCATAACCAGGCTTAAGCTAACATGATTCCCCTATTTTCCCCAGAGAGGCAGGGAAAGAAGAGGACATGTCTCTCATGTTCCAAGATCAAAAACTGGATCACAGCACTCACAGCATCAAGTCTGCCAAACCAGAGCTCTGGGTACGTACAATTCTTAAAGAGCTAATTGAATGGAAAACAGCCATCTGGGGCTGGAAACCCTTATGACATTCTGGGAAATGTATGGGCTTTAAAAGGATTATGCAGGGTGATGTGACTTTCAAAATTCCCAAACTCTGAACTGAAGCGTAAATGAGAATATGTTAAATTCACCCATTCCAAAACACAGCACAGTTGACTCGGACCCTAGAGCCCAGCTGTAGCTCAGGGTGTCCACACTGCAGCCTGTCTGTGGGAGGTCTGCAGACCACTCCCTGCTGAGAGAGTCCAGCCAACCCAATCAGCCTACCAGCAGGCTGTGGCACAAGGTCCAGATCCTAGCCCAGGCACCAGCCAGGGTTCCCTTTGGCCTTCCCTCTTATGGTTGAACAACAATCATGGAGAGCCACAGGGAGAGCGGCATTGGGTCCAGTATGGCCACTCCCTGGTCCTCCACAACACTGGTTGCACACTCTTCAACACAAGAAAATGGTGTGCAGAAACAAGGGCCTGCCACAGTAGGCTGTCGAGCAAGGAACAGAAAGCATCAGGGGACAGGTGGAACTGCTGGCTGGTCTCCACCTCTCCCAGAGGGCAGAGGCCGCAGAGCTTCTGCAGGCTAAGCAGAGACGTGTCAGAATTACCTTCCCAAAAAGTAGGCAGTAAAAGAGGATTTCAAGCAGCCACAACCACCAGCAGGCCTGCGACCTCCAGATATCAGGGGCTTGACCATGACCGTGTCGGTAAGCAGAACACACAAGTGCCTTCTGGAGCGAGAGAAGACAGCTTAACGCTGATAACTGGTCCTCTCACTCTTCTCTGCTCTCACCAAGTGATCCTGAAAGGGATGGACAAAGTTGGTCAGATTCACTGGAGAAAACACGAGCCAGTGAAGACGTCCCGGCTCGCACTAGGCCTCCCTCCAAAGGCTGGCTGCCCCACCCCTGGCACCTGGGTAACGCTGCTCTGGGGCCATCCACACAAAACGATTTACGTACCCCCCACCCGCAACAAACACACACAGACACAGACACACACACACACACACACACACACACACACACAAGCTGCATCGGGCTTTAGGAACCTAACTCAAACGCACCCCTAACAACAACCCCACAGGTGTGACTGGGTTGGACACTCCCAGCAAGGGAGGGAAGGCCCTCCCCTTGGGTCCTTGCCAGCGGCAGGGTGCCACCTGGGCCTCCGCCTCATCCTCTCCATCCGCGAAGAAGTCGGAGCGGCCCCCACCAACCACCACCACGCAACCAGATTCTCGCACTTCAAATCCTCGCTGCCAGGGCCCCATCTGTGTGCTGACCGAAAAGCCGCCCTCAAGCAGCCAGCCCGCGGAGCATCCGGAGTTCTCCCAGCCCCGCGCTCACGCCTCCCCAGGCAGCCCCCGCACCCGCGGGCCGCGCCTTACCGCCAGTGTCCACGAAGCGCGGGGGCGGGCGGTCCCGCAGCGTGGCACTCCAACACGCGCTGGCCTCGTCCTCGTCGGACTCCTGCCCTTCGGGGGCGTCGGGAGGCAGCAGGGGGCCGGGGCCCTTGTGTTTGGCGTCCGAGGAGGCGGCGGAGGAGGAGCGCGAGGCGGCGGACGTGGAGCGCGAGGCGGCGGACGTGCTGTAGAAGGCGTTCCCGCCGCTGTCCGGGCCGGACTCGCGGAACACTTCGTCCCAGATGTGCAGGCTCTCGTGGCGCGCGAGGGCCGCCTCGAGCAGCGCCGGCGCCCTCCTCCGCGCGCTCCGCCGACCTGGGCCCTGGCCCCTGCCGCCGCCCGCGCGCCCGCCCCCCAGAGCGCCTCCCAGCCGCACGCGCCGTGCACCGGGCCCGCGCCGCGGCCCGCCGCCCCCCACCAGCGCAGCCCGCAGCACAGCGCCTGCCGCCCCACGCCCGACCGGCCCGCCATCTTGGCCGCCTCGGACCCAGCGCCCTCGGAAGCGCCCTCGGAGCTCGGGCGCCGCAGGCTGCAGGCCGCGGAGGGACGCAGAACGCGAGGGCGGGAGGCAGGGGCTGCGGCCGGGCCCAGGTGCCGCCGCTACCGCCACCGCTGCGTCTCCTCCGCGCCCGCTGCGTCCCCGCGCGCCCTCCCGCCGCACCCCGCGCTCCCTGGCCGACCTTCCCGGGCGCGAGCCGCCAGAGACGGCCCCGCCTCCTCGCACATCCGGCCCGCCCGCTGGCCAATGGGGAGCAGGCCGGGGCGGGGCCCGCGCGGGGCACGCTCCACACCCCTCGGCGAGCGGGGCAAGGAGAGCAGCTGCGGCGGCGGTGGCGGCAGGGGGGAGGGCGGCCGTGGCTTCCTCGCCTGCGGGACGTGTGGCCCGGGACGGCCACCCGCAGGCCCCGCGCGGCCCCGCAGGGGGAAGGGAGGAACCGAGTGGGTGTCGGGGGTTGGGGGGGACGCAGCCGGTCTTCCCGCCGCCCCAGCCGGCTCACGGAGCGTGAAGCCCGCGCTCTCGGTCCCCTTCCGCAGTTGGCACCAGCGGCGGCGGGGAGCTGTCCGCCCCGGTGGTTCTGAACCAGGCGCTGCGGAAATTCCAGGTAGGTGCCGGGCCTGAGGGTCACGATTCCCGTGGCTGCTGTGGCTGCTGCTGCTTCGGTGCTCCACAGCCGGCTGTACCTTGAGCTCTTGCAAGCACAAGAGCTATCTAGCTTCCGGGAGCCTTGCTCTAATAAGGAGCCCTCCTCGCTGGTTCATTCCTGGGGTCAGGTGGTGACTCAGTCTCGCTTCAATACCCCTGTAATTTGAGGGGGTCAACATCCGATCTTAGTCATTCCTTCCGTCTTTGACCTTTGACATCTTTAAAATCAAAATATTCATTACCTTCCAAATATTAATTACTCTAACACCACCACTGCAACATCTTCACCCATACATTTGACACACTTGTCTGTTAAAGTACGGCACAATCACCCAGGCTTCAGTGTTCTGATAAACAATAGATCAGAAAGGTTTCATCCTCTGCCTTGGCCAGGAGTGAGTGGCACTCATTCCATTGATGACGATACACGTGATCAGGCATTTCTTGCTCCTCTCTTCCTCCCACAATAATGCAATAAGTCACAATGATGGTAATTGGGCCATAAAGTCACTTGCACTCTGAAATAAAATAAATCCACAGAGATGTGAAGGGCTTGCAAATCCTACTGGGTATTAACTAAATAAGGATTACACGACAGGGAAAGGCATATTGCTATTTCATGCATAAAGGATGCAGATGCATAAAGGGTGAAGATGTTGGTACCACCAGCTAAAGTCGTTCTAACAGCAGGTGAGCAGCTTCTGCTCTCGGCCTCCCCTCGCAAGCCCCTGTTTCCTCCTCCCAAACCAGAGTCTCTGTACCAGCATGAATTCCTGATCATCACTGAAAGATGATATATAAAAAGGAAAGGATTCACATGACATTGCTTTGTATATGAATTGGCTGATATACGTGAAATTGTTTGCAAAGCATTTCAACTCCGTTGGAAGAATTGTGTCACAGAAAAGAACTGGTTTCCAGCACTTCTCTATACTGTGTTAACCAGGGAAAGATTCTGAAGAGAGTTCATACAGGTAATCAGACTTAAAAAGGTCATTGACACATAGATTAAAGACGAAAAGTAAGATTGCGTAGCTCAAGTTCAAATTCTGCAATTAGGAATTCTGTAATACTCCTGTAAAATTTAATGACATATATTTTAAAAAATAATTGAAAGGGATCAAAACACTGAAATACATAGGCAAGAACTCCTCTTCTCCAGGCAGCCAATGAAAAAGTCAGCAGCTAAAGTAAGTATTTTAAAAACAGTGGCTAGCTTTGCTACCCAGAGGAAGCAGGAAGTAGAGCAGTAACAGTTACAAGGATGGAATCAGTCTTCCATTGTGCCAAATCTGCATTTGTATGGTGCTAATCCCAAAGAAACCTTAGAGTCTTTGTGCTTCTGAGCTCTCAAGTGCTTGTAGCTCACAGAGCATGCAACACTGGGAGAGGATTATACGGTCACAAAAGAAACAGACTGGGAAATCAAATTGTTATCCAAACCCTGGCCCAACAAAAATGAGATGGCTATGTCCATTTAGAATCAAGGGTTTAGCAACCAAGTGCTACTTTGTTTAAACAAATGTTTCTGACCAAGAACAGTAAAAATACTTCAGCCTTTAAAAACAGGTGGCTGATTCTCCTTGTGAAAGGAGGGAAGGAAAGGGAAGAAAACAACTGGAAAACAAAAACCAAAAAACTTTCCCATCTGCTTGGCAACCTCCTACTCGATGCTATGATTATGGTTCTACATCATTAAGTTTTACAAGTAATGTTTTCTGACAGGATAATTATAGAACCAGCATTATACTGAGATCTTTTAACTTTGAGTCATTTAAACACATCTTCCAAATAATACAACTTTGTAATATAATTAATTTTAAGATTAATTATAATTAATATTGAGCTTTTGGTTCATAGTCTGCACAAAAGTCTCCAGGGTAGTAAGAACAACCCATTTCTGTAGTAGATTCCTTAGGCTTTGTTAAGCCAGAGAGGTTCATGCTCTTGTGAAACTGGGGATAATAGCCATATTTCATTGAGTCTTGGCCTCCTTTCCTGGTATAGTTTAATAAGAAACAAAAAATGCTACCATTCAAACTATGATACAATGTTTTCTTTTCATTAATATTTTAATTTAAATGTATTCAAAAAGCTCTTTGGTAAGTATTTAGACAGATTTTTATTACATATGGCCTTAATGCATACATAAAATAAAAGTTAAAATTTTGGGTTAACGTTTTTCCAAACCTCACATTAAGAATCTCACTACTTTTATTTACTTTCTAACTGAGAGATTTCAGTGCCCAGATTTTTCTCACAATATGTTCCTCTGAGCCACCCAGAGCTTTTGTCATGCTGCACTTAAAAAATTATTATTAGACATATACCTGACATTCAATGTTAAATTAGTTTCAGGTGTACAACATAGTAATTTGACAATTCTATACATTACTCAGTGATCACCACAGTAAGTATATCATCACATCACCATATAAACTTATTATAATATCATTGGCTGTATTCCCAATGCTGTACTTTTCATCTCCAGATGAGAACAGGAAATTATTTTATTTATTTTATAACAGGAAATTTGTACCTCTTAATCCCCTTCACCTATTTCACTCATCCCCCATCCACCTTCCCTCCCATAACCACCAGTTTGTTCTTTGTATTTAAGAGTCTATTTTTGTTTTGTTTTTTTTTTTTTGTCTGTTCACTTGTTTCTTTTTTTATATTCCATATAGACGTGAAATTACAGGGGCCCCTGGGTGGCTTAGTGGGTTAAAGCCTCTGCCTTTGGCTCAGGTCATGATACCATGTTCCTGGAATCGAGCCCCGAGTCGGGCTCTCTGCTCGGTGGGGACCCTGCTTCACCTGCCTCTCTGCCTGTCTCTCTGCCTACTTGTGATCTCTCTCTCTTTCAAATAAATAAATAAAATCTTAAAAAGAAAAAAAAAAGGAAGTGAAATCATATGGTATTTGCCTTTCTCGGTCTGACTTATTTCTCTTAACCTAATACCTTCTAGATCCAGCCATATTGTCACAAATAGCAAGATCTCATTCTTTTTTATAGCTGGATAATATTCCATTATATATCTATATACACCATATCTTTACCCATTCATCTACTGATAAACACCTGAACTGCTTCCATATACTGGCTATTATAAATAGTGCTGCAGAAAACCTAGGAGGGCATATATCTTTTTGAATCAAGTGTTTTTATTTCCTTTGGGTAAATATCAAGTACTAGAATTACTAAAGCATATGGTAAATCTATTTTTAATTTTTTGAGGAACCTCCATACTGTTTTCCACAGTTGTTGCACCAATTTACATTCCCACTAAAAATGTACAGAGGTTCCTTTTTCTCCACATCCTGGCCAACACTTGTTCTTTCTTGTCTTTTTAATACTAGCCATTCTGACAAGTATAAGGTGATAGATCTCCCTGTGGTTTTGATTTTATTTTCCTGATGATGAGTGATATTGAGCATCTTTTCACATGTCTATTGGGTGTCTGTATGTATTTTTTGGAAAAATGTCTATTAAGTCCTCTGCCCATTTTTCAATTGGATTATATGTTGGGGTTTGGGTTTTTTGGGGGTTTGGTGTGTGTGTGTGTGTGTGTGTGTTCTTTACATATTTTGGTTATTAATTCTTTATTTTATTTATCATTCACCACTGTCTTCTCCCATTCTGTAGGTTCCCTTTTGGTTTTGTTGCAGGTTTCCCTTACTGTGCAAAAGCTTTTTATTTTGTTGTAGTCTTAATAATTTATTTTTGTTCTTGTTTCCCTTGCCTAAGCAGACATACCCACAAATAATGTTGCTAAAACCAATCTCCAAGTGATTACTGCTTATTGTCTTTTAGGAGTTTTATGGTTTCAGGGCTCTCATTTATTCATTTAATTTTTTTTTAAGTAAGCTTTACACTGAATGTGGGACCTAAACTCACAGCCTCAAGAATAAGAGTCACATGCTGTAAAGGCTGAGCAAGACAGGCACACCTCACACTTCACATTTAGATCTTTGATCCATTTTGAGTTTCTTTACGTGTATGGTAAAAGAATGTGGTCTAGTTTCATTCTTTTGCAAATGGCTCTCCAGTTTTCCCAACACTGTTTTTGAGGAGACTTTCTTCTGTTACATATACTTGCCTCCTTTGTCAAAGATTAATTGACCATATAATTGTGGATTTATTTCTGGGCTCTCTATCCTGTTTCCGTTGATTTATGCGTATATTTTCTCCCAGTACCCTACTGTTTTGATTACTATAACTTTGTAGTATATCTTGAAATCCAAGAAACTGATACCTCCAGCTTTGTTCTCCTTTCTCAAGATTGTTTTGCATGCTACACTTCTTATAAAAGTATTCTGAGGTCATCCATTCTGCTTGGTTTGATGCAGGTAGGGTTTCTCTTTTTCTTTTTTCTTTTTTTTTTTCCTTATCTGAGATTTTCATATAATAACCAGTTTATTTTCTTTCTTTAAATGGTCCTCAAAAGGCCTGTGGCTTGGCATGCCAAGGGATGTAGATGATCAGTTGTGCCCTAGGAGCAGTAACCACATGGCACAGGGTCAAGCTGTGGTCACTTTATAGGGACTTCCACCTGCTCAGCCCCAACTATAAGACAATTCCTGACATTGGAGATGTGAAAGAAAATGGGAGGGGAGGGGCATCTTAAAATCCATAAAATATGGCATATTGTCTCCTGTTTGTACTTTTACAATTTCTGATTTTGCAAATGGCCAAGCTGCCGCAGGGAACAAAAATGAGGTCCTAAGGTGGCAGAGACTGACCTGGTCAGCCCTGTACTGCACAGGCTATGCGTTACTGGATCAGTATGAATGGAGAAAGCAGGGGTGAGTCAGAGAAGCTGCTGCTTCTCCCTACATTGCCTTCATCACCCACAGGAAGGGGGCCCAAAGCCAAGGAGGACCTCCTGGAACTGAGACAGGGGAGGGGAAAAGAAAGCTGAACGATGCCACAGCTGCTGAACCATGACCAAAATATGGGGGAGAAGGCTGGAGGCAAATGTGCATGGTACACCGTGACATTTGGAGTCCTAGGTGACATAGAAGCTTAAGGATCCAACCTTGCTCAAACTGATTTTACATGATGATTTTATCTACTAATCAACCCAGAGATGCAGAGAATGAAATAGGGCAATACTATAGAAAATGCTTGAGAGAAATCTCTCTTATGATTGAGATAACCTGATATTTCCATTGATTCATTCATTCATTCATTCATTCGTTCAACAATTATGTACTGAGTATTATGTATCAAATCCTCTTCTGAACACAGAATAAATAAGGAAAAAAACCCACAAATACCATTTTTATAGCACATGCATTCAAATAGAAGAGAGAGAACAGACAGTAAATAAATAAATATATAATATGTCAGCTGTTGATAAGAAGTCAAAAGTAGAGAGGGACAGAAACTATGTTGATTGTGATGGTGCTGGTGCTGGCTGTGTGTGCAGTTAGGGGAGATTACTCTGATAAGAAGACATTGGCAGAACCTTGAGTGGATTCAGAGAACAAGACGGGTACATTTAAGAAGAGGAAACAAGTGCAACGAACCAAGAAAGGCACGCACTTGCTGTACTCTGTTAAACACTAAGGAGGCTGGTGAGCGGAGGCAGAGACAGCTGAGTGAAGAGGTAGGAGATGAATTGAGAAGGAAGTTGAGTGTTAAATTTTGTAAGACTGAATTTTGTATTGAGTGAAGTGGGGAGCCATTGGAGATCTTAGAGCAGAGAAATAACAAGGTCTGACTTTTGTCTTAAACGGATTGCTTTAACTGCTGAGTGGAAAATAAACTAGAACAGAGCAAAGATGGAATCCAGAAGACCAGATAGGAGACTATTACAATAACTCATAGAAGACGGTGTTTTGGACCACAGTGGGAGTAACTGAAATGTGGAGAACTGGTCAGATTTAGAATATATTTTGAAGATAGAATCCACAGCTTCTACCAAAGAATTAAACATGGGCAGTGAAAGAAAGAGATGAATCAAGAATGACTCTACAGTTTCCTGTTTGAGCTATTGCAAGACCAGCAGAGCTCGAGAAGAATAAGAGCTTGGTTTTGAACATATTGGGTTTAACTCATCTAGGTAGATCTGGAAAGCAGGCAGTGGAAGAAAGCTCAAAATCCAGGTCTGGACTGGAGGTGGAGATGTGGAGTCATCAGGAGAAAGATGGTAGAAGAGGGACAGTCACCAAGGACTCAGTGTAGACAGAGGAGAAGTCTGAGGTTGGGTCCTGGAGCACATTCATACACAGAGATCAGGGAAATGAGAAGAAACCCCAAGTGGAGGGGCTTGTCCTCACTCAGAAGGGATTGGAGTAAGGGTTCCACCCAGGTAAACTTAGTGGGATTCTGTGGGTCTTCTTTCCTTACCGATTTTTCTTTTCAAGATTTATTTGAGAGAGAGAGAGAGAGAGCAGGAGCACACACATGCAGGGGGAAGAGACAGAAGGAGAGGGAGAGAATCTCAATCAGATTCCCCGCTGAGCATGGAGCCTGACGTGGGGCTTGACTCCATAACCCTGAGCTCATGACCTGAGCCAAGATTCACACGCTTAACCACTTAGCCACCTAGACACCCACCCAGTTTGTTTTTCATTCTTTTTTTAAAATAATTTATTCATTTATTTATTTGACACAGAGAGAAAGAGAGAGAGAGAGAGATCACAAGTAGGCAGAGAGGCAGGCAGAGGGAGAGGGAGAAGCAGGTTTCCTGCTGAGCAGAGAGCCTGATGCGAGAGCCCGAGACCCTGAGACCAGGATCTGAGCTGAAGCCACCCAGGTGCCCTCAATTTACTTTTCTCAGTGAAGTCATCAGAATGGTCGGTCATCAGCTGTATCTGATGGAAGGTGTTCAATTCTCACTCTGAACAAAATGGCTGTACATTAGAATCACTGGGAGAATTTTAAAATCACACTTACATCCAGACCCTAATTGGATATTAATCTAATTGGTTCTACACCAATTAGATCAGGTCCTTTGGAGGTGGGCACTCCTGTGTTTTAAAGTCTTCCAGGTGATTCAAAAGTGTGGCCAGTGTTGAGAAGTCCTGGCTTAAGGTTGGAGGAAAGAAGATGTGAAATAGTCAAAATATTTCACGAGAAGAATGGAGATTCTGTCGGTCAGAGAAACATACTTGGATTTGTGGCTGAGAATTTAATGTGAAAGCGGCGCCTGGTAGGCTCAGTGGGTTAAGCCGCTGCCTTCAGCTCAGGTCATGATCTCAGGATCCTGGCATCGAGTCCCACATTGGGCTCTCTGCTCAGCAGGGGGCCTGCTTCCCTTCCTCTTTTTGTGATCTCTTCCCTTCCTCTCTCCTACTGTGATCTCTCTCTGTCAAATAAATAAATAAAATTAAAAAAAAAATTTAATGTGAAAGCTTCCAGCATTGTTGCTTTTCTCACCAACCACCTTCAGCTGCCAGGGGCAGACATAGGGTGGACAGAAGGTTGGGTTTTTACCAGGGTGGGGTTTTATCAGGTATGTATGATGTATGATGGAGGTGAGAGTATGGGACAGGGATTATAGTTATGGGAGTGGACTCTGTGCCAGCTGCGGAGGCCTGTGAGAATTTGGGGTAAGGATCAAGAACCACAGAAAATGAAATAGGGGGACGCATGGATGGCTCAGTTGGTTAAGCAGCTGCCTTCCGCTCAGGCCATGATCCCAGCGTCCTGGGATCAAGTCCCACATCAGGCTCCTTGCTCGGCAGGGAGCCTGCTTCTCCCTCAGTCTCTGCCTGCCACTCTGTCTGCCTGGGCTCGCTCTTGCTCCCTCTCTCTCTCTGACAAAGAAATAAAATCTTAAAAAAAAAAAGATTCTCTTTAAAAAAAGAAAATGAAATAGGTAAATGGATTCTTCTGAGTGACTTAGATAATTAATACTTCTTGAAATAATTTAGTGCAGCCAGACCCCTGCAAAGCAGCACAAACAACTCTGATGAGTGTTTCAATCTACCACTTCTTCCCAGGGCTTCAATCAATTGCTTTCAACAAGTGAACATTGAGATATTTAGAGCAAAGGAAAAAAAATAAATATTGGAAGTTTGCATTTTTTTTAAGATTTTATTTATTTATTTGACAGAGACACAATGAGATAGGGAATAGAAGCGTTGGGAGAGGGAGAAGCAGGTTTTTCCTCTGAGAAGGGAGCCCGATGCGGGGCTGGATTCTCAGGCCCCTGGGATCATGACCTGAGCCAAAGAGCAGATGCTTAACAATTGAGCTACCCAGGCTCCCCTGGAAGTTAGCTTTTTACATTCTTGGAAAATGGGATTTTGTACATTTATGTCCTTTTTCTGTCCCCTTGTGGATATTTTCCCTCTTGAAGCACACCCAACCCCTGCTCCACAGTTGTCCAGTAAAAGAAAGGGATCTGAGTGCCATCCCCAAAGTTCACTTGCGTTTAAAGGAGAAACAATCCTGGGAAGCTGTTTTACACAAAAGAGTAGATTGCTCAGTTGTAGAAACTCAGGTATTATAAGAAAACGGGAGAGATATTCGTTACTAGAAGGGGGACTTGCTCAGCGTTTCTAAATTCACATTGGTAGATTGTTGAACTGTTGTAGGCTGAGTGTTAAAATCACATCTTTCCCTCCGTTTTCTTACAGAGACAATGATGGTTCTTCCAAGATTGTCTGTGAAAGGCTAGGCACCTGCAAAACCACACATTTGACCTGAGCCATCACCCAAGTAGAATGTAATCCGCTCTCAGATCATAGGAGAAAAAAGAGAGAGAGAGAATCCCAAGAAGAAACACTCACGTCAGGATTTTCATCAAATTTAGTGCACGTCTCACCATTTATCTTCATTTGCGGTAATTTTTTAAATAAACACTAATGTCGAATTGCCCTGCGTTACAACGAGCAACTCAATTATCAGAAAATCACGAGTCTCCAACGTTTGTTCTAATTACTAAAGCAGAAGAGTGGACAGAGTTTAGAAAATTTTCAACAAGGCTTAAACAAGAGAGATTTTCCACTTTTTTCTAATCAGGTCAACATAGATACCACTTTCCCTACAACCTTGTAGGCAGTTGGTATTTTTCAGAGATATCATTTGGTTTTTTATAGAAGGCTTAAAGTTGGAGGTCCATAAAAACGATAATCAACTTTTGTGTGTGCCTTCTATAGGCCAGGAACTGTGCTAAATGAACAGTATCTAATTTAATCCTCCTAACAAGCCCTTTGAAGTCAATACTACTGACTATTCTCACTCCAAGGGGGGGGGGCAAAGCAGATGCTTCGAGAGTTGAACTCAGTTTTCCTAGTTCATACAGCTCGTATATGATGGAATCAGGACTTGAGCTCAGTCTAATGCCAGGTTGGACCCTCAGTGGCAGCTACTGTAGTTTTTTTGACCGTCACCTGCTTCCCTCCCCCACCCCCGCCCCCATCTCATTCCCATTTAGGGATAATCAGCCATACCTAAATGACAGTGGCCAGGCAGGAAGGGTGGCTACTGGGTTTAATTATTTATATCCAGGGGGAAGAGCCGCCTCGCCCCATACGTTCTGCTTTAGCTCTTGCCCTGCCAGGGGAGTAGCCATCCTTCAAACCATCAGTGTTAATGGCTGGTGAGGGATGAATTAGGCAGCAGGGGTCACACACAGTTTACTAGTCATGCATATTTCTTTCAGAATACCTAAGTACCATTCCCTTGAAGATGAGAAGAAATGATGGGAGGGATGTTAAAAGGGACTCCCAGAAATATTTCTGGATCAGTCATGATCACTAGCCCTTATGATACTCTTGGAGTCATTTTACTGGTTCTTGAAATGAGTGCACTTGCCCTAGGATGGCTTGGCCCCTCCCAGTAATCAAGAGCTCCCAGGATGGGTCAAAGATTACTTTATTTGCTATAATTCTGCAAGTTGAATGTATCTCTCAGCCATTTCCTGTGAATGCTATTATGGGGCAGGCACAGGGGGATGACTATGGGACAGAAACATATCAGGTGAGAGGGATCCTATGCTTTTGTATGAAGGAGAAGCCCATTCTCCTTGGTGATGGGAGTTTCCCTTCTGCTCTGACTCCTGCCCAGCCAGGATCAGTGGGGAGCCTCCTCCTTTGGGCGACAGGTCTCTTTCTTTCTAAATCTTCTTTTTTTGGGACAAAAAGCAAGACTACCCTTCTTTTCATCTTTCAGCTTTTTCATCGTGGCCAACGACACTCAAACACCCTCGCCCCCAATTTTGGCTGCTAGACTATGCCAAGAGGCCACATACTGGATATATTACCTCAGGCCCAGTGTTTGGACTTCACTGAACCTTAATTGTAACATCTGAGAAGGGTTGGGGAGGCGGATGTTGTGAGGATTCATTAAGACAATGTTAAATTTTTATCACGGAGTCAAGAAAGATCTCTTGTTAGGAATGTGTTCAATCTTACCAGGATAGAGGGCAAAATAGCATTTTACATATATTTTTTTAATAAAGTATTTCTTTTTAAAAAATTATTTATTTGACAGAGAGACAGAGCAGGAATACAAGCAGGGGAGTGGGAGAGGGAGAAGAAGTCTTCCTGTTGAGCAGGGAGCCCAATGTGGGCCTCCATCCCAAGACCCTAAGATTATGATCTGAGTGGAAAAACGACGCTTTAAGGACTGAGGCACCCAGGTTCCCTGCAAAACAGCATTTTTTTAAAAGATTTTATTTATTAATTTGACCGACAGAGATCACAAGTAGGCAGAGAAGCAGGCAGAGAGAGAGGGAGAAGCAGGCTCCCCGCTGAGCAGAGAGCCCAATGAGGGGCTCCATCCCAGGACCCTGGGATCATGACCTGAGCTGAAGGCAGAGGCTTTAACCCACCGAGCCACCAGGCACCCCGGAAAACAGCCTTTTAAACAATATTTTTATTTTTATTTTATACATATATATGTAAACAGAGAATTGAATGTATACATATAAATATAACTTGTAAACACATTTGATATATATTTATGTTTATCCTAGGACACAACACTGCCCTCCTGAGCAGCGCAAGAGGGTGGGTTTTTACAAAGAATCACCAAACAGCTTGACCCAACTGAACGGCCTGCCTTGGGCTGCTGCTTAAGAGAAAGCCTTGAGTTGGTTAAGGTTTGACAAATACTGAGAAAAACCAGTCAATTAATATGTTAAAAACACTACCCAACCACAGTATGAACCATTTAGACATATGGCTTTAATTTTGACTTTAGTCTCCAAAGCCTAGGGGTCCCTGGGGAAAGGGGGCAGAGGGAGAGAAAGGACCAGCTTCTCTGTGGGCCAGGTTTCTGGGGTTGCTCCCAGCCCTGCCCCCAGAGGGAATGCCCCCACCCAGGGCTTTGCTCCCAGAAGGGACCCTCCCCCAGAAAGCCCCTTCCCAAATGGCCCTGACCTTTGGCCACACCCTCAGAGGTCCCATTATCCACCCCCAACCCCCTCACACCCCCCTACCCTGCCAAGCACCGCCCTCAGAAGGGTTCTAAGGTGAAGTCAGTGTGCTTCTCTCTCAATGTCTAGGAATTACTCAGTTTTATTTTTGACTTTGTGTTTTTTGAGCGAAGTGGGTGGTGTAAGGACCTACTTTATATTTTTATATTTTAGCCAGAGGCTTCCATTGAGGTTACACAATAACCTTGTTGTTCAACCCTTAAGCTGTCCCTGCTCCCCTTCTCCCAGGGGACTTACTTAAAAACAAGTCCCGGAAATCAACCTCAGGTAACAAAGCCCAAATACAAGGGTGGGTCAGGCCAGGTAAGACATCTGATCAGTGGAGGGCTGCATACTGTCTCCCTAGCTACCAAGGAGTATGGGTCCCGCCCTTTGTGAGTCTTTTGGGCGAAAATCCTAACCAAGGTGATAGGCTAGGTCAAATATCTACTAAAAGGTAAGTTGTAATTCAATTGGTCACCTAGCATCACTGTGCAGCTTTCTCTGTGTGTTACAATTTCATTGGCCACCTGTGCATGACCAGGCCCAACCGCATGGCCTATGTCCTTAAAAGCTAGTCTGTAAAGGAGAGAGGGGTTGACTTCTCTGTAAGAAAAGCGGCCCTGGCTGGTCAGTTTGATTCTTGATGCTTGGTGCAAAATAAAGCTTTGTTTGACCTTCGCTTTGTATCAGTCTCGCTCTTTTAATCATGGACCCATTATTGGGGCATAACAGGTGGGATAGTGGAGCACGTACATAGCGGAGGGGACAGCCCACTGTGGGTATCCACCATTCCTTGCCTGTACTGCTCATTTGCATGTACTGCTCGCCCTGCCCGGTGAGCACAGCATGGAAATGGACACCTCGTGAGTGGTGGTCAACGAGACTCACTGACCACGTGATGTCTATGACCGAGTCAACCGGAGCTCGCCTTCCCTACAGACCAGAGCTTGCTCTGAGCACCGGCAGGAGGCGGTGGCCTCTTGTGAGCAGCCCAGAACCCTGTCTTGTCCTTTCTCACTCATGTCACCTCCCTGTGTTAGCCAAGCCTTGGAAGTGGTGACTTAGGAGGGAAGGGAAAGAAAGGCAGCCCCTGGCTCCTGATCCTGTCAAGTTCCGTACTCATCAGGAAGCCGAGGGCAGCAGGGTTGGTGGAACAGGTGTGAGTCCCCAGGTGAGGTAAAGATGGCAGAGCTGGTCTTGTGCAGGATTTCTACGGTTCTGATAAGAAGAGGGCACGTGGGTGTGCCCCAGCTGTGGAATTCCCTGCGTGAATTACTTAACACTGACATTGCACCCTGCGAAGATGAATGGCATAAATCATGCCCATAATCACATTATAAAATTTTTATTTGCTTGGAATGACATTAAATGCAAATAGAAAACAGCAGCCATGCCCCTTCAGAAGACAGATGGTGGAGGAAATGAGCTTTCTATTTTAGTACCTTTAACAAACACTTCCTCCCTGTTTTTGCCCAAAGGGCCCTATATCTTCATTTTGCATGGGGCTTGTAAATTATGTAGCCAGCCCTGGGGACAGCTGTGCAGTGTCTCAATGACCCAGTGCAGGGAATGGCAGGAGCCTCCCTCCTTGATACAGTAGTATTACACAAGCCCCTGAAGCTGAAACAGAACTTCAGGATAAAGTCTGGGGGGGAGGTCCTCAAATTTCTGAGTCATGGGCTGTCGTAAACAAAATAACAGCCGGGTGGCTTAGGCAACATACAATTTATTTTCTCATGGTTCTGGGCGCTGGAAGTCCAAGATCAAGGTGGCAGTAGGGTTTGATTCTTCAAACGTCTCTCCTTGGCTTGCAGATAGCTGTGTTCTCCACTCTGTCTTCAAACGATTGTCCTTCAGTCTGTACTGTCTGTGTCCTAATCTCTTCTTCCTGTAAGCACACCAGTCCTGTTGGCTTGGTGCCCACCCCCAGTGAGCTCGTTTTCCCTTTATCACCTCTTTAAAAATCCTGTCTCTGAATACTGCCACATTCTGAGATGCTGGTTGTTAGGACGTCAACGTAGGAATCTGGGGGCATCCAACTAAGCCCATAACAATAGTCAAAACTGGATCCAAAACTGAAATATAGACACATTTTAAAATGCTAAAAGTGTATATATATAATTTTTGTGGTAGGCCTGAGATGGTTGGTAGGCTGAGATGTATTTGTAACCTTTGAGGGAAACATCCTTTGGAATGATCAAAGAGAGCTTCTATGTAATTCCATACATCCACAATTAAACCCCAGAGCTTTTTAATTTGGAATTTGGCTGTTTTGTGCTTGGTGGTAACCAAAACCAGCCTAGGGCTTTTCTTTTGTTTTGGCAGAAAAGTAGGAGGCAGAGGACTTGAGCATTTAGACATCTTGCTGCTCTTTGGTTTAATCATACTCTACTGAGTTGCCCGAAACTAATTAAGCTCTTGGCTCTGTAGAGGAGAGATGATGTTCCTTACATGTCATTGGCCACAATGTTCCTTTTTTAAATTGTTGTTAACATTTGTGTTATTTTTCAGTATAAGAGACAAGCTTTACCTTAGTTTGGGCTGATGTAACAAGAGCACCATAAACTAGGTGCTTTAAAGACATACTTATTTCTCTCAGTTCTGGAAGCTGGGAAGTCTACGATCAAGACCCTGGAAGATTCCGTGTCTGTTCAAGTGCCCACTTCCTGGGTCACAGATGACCATCTTCTCCCTATAACCTCCAAGGTGGAGGAGGCGAGGGATCTCTGTGGGGTCTCTCTTATGGAGACACTAATCTCGCCCATGAGGACTCCACCCTCATGACCTAAACATCTCCCAAGGACCCCATCTCCTAGTTATGTCCCTTTGGACATTGAGTTTTCAACTTATGAATCCTGGAGGGATACACTGTCTACAGTGAGCTTCGTCAAACATCTTTTATGTTCAAGGCACTGTTTTTTGGCAAAATTAATCATTTCCTACACATCCTTTGAAGCAAGAGTATTTCTGCACTTTGCCTTCCTTTAGAACCTTTCTCTAGAGAGGATCCTAAAAAGTTCAGAAAAGATGCAGAAGAAACCTGCTGGTTAGCTCGTTTTTCACAGTAGAGCAGAATTCATTTTGAAGTAGGTTAATCTTAGAAATCCAGGCGAAGACACTTTGCTTGAAAATCATCTCAAATGATCAGTTAGTTTTGTTAGTAGGAGTAATAGTAACTATAAGATCAATAGAACAACTTTTTGTTCTACTGTGGGCCTACTGTGTGCTGGCTACCTCGGAGCACCTGAGTCGAACCATCTCGTGATCCTTTCAACAGCCCACTGAGGGTCACACTGTCTTCTCCTCCACGTTATGGATGAGCCTTAAGTCTGGGCCAGAAATGACACAACTTTCCCAAAGCCATATTGCTACTGAGGGGCCAGCTGGGATCTACGCCCACTCTGGTGCCAGAGCCTGTGATTGCAAACGTGGGCTGCACTAGCTGTTCAGAACAAAGGACTGTTCATGGAGGTGACACAGCTAACCCGTGAGACCCACCACCCTTTTCCCTAAGGTCATCCCGGTACAGCCTGCAGTGATGGCCCGAGTTAAGCATTTGAACTTGGTGCTGCAGAGGGCGTGTTTTAGGGACAAGATTGGTGTTAAGGGGGTCTAATGAAGCCCAGAGGGAATGGAAGGAAACAGGACTTGGGGAAATATCTGGGTCCCTGGAGCTGTCATCTCCTTTTATTACTGTGCACCTCTCTTTCACAAAAATACATACATACATACATACATACATACATACATACATACAAAAAATATTTGCGGACATAGCACAAATTTAAGCAAATTTTTGATAAATTATAAACTCTACTACTCTACTAAATTATTATAAAAGGCATGCAAAAGCTAAACAGTTAAATGGATGACATGAAATATGAATAAAACTTATAATATTTTCTTCCAGCCCCTTACTGGACTATTTGTCAAACTCCCTTTGGAGAAGACTTTTTAAAGATTTGTTTATTTATTTATTGAGAGAGAGAGAGACAACACGTGTGTGCACATGTGAGTAGGGGGGGTGGGGCAAAGGGAAAAGGAGAGAAGCAGACTCCCCATTGAGCACAGAGGCCTCACTAAGGGCTCAATCCCATGATCCTGAGATCATGACTTGAGCCAAAATTTTGAGTCAGACATTTAATCAACTGAGACACCCAGGTGCCCTGGAGAAGACTTTTTAAGAAAGAGATAGGACACTGGATTTATAGCAATAATTCCTAGAATTAATCTTTAAAAGTGGGAAGATAGAAATGGTTTTTTAAATTTTTTTTAAAGATTTTCTTTATTTATTCATAAGAGATGGGAGGCAGAGACAGAAGCAGGCTTCCCGCAGAGCAGGAAGTCCAGAGTGGGACTTGATCCCAGGACCTGGGATCATGACCCTAGCTGGAGATAGACGCTGGAGATACTGATAAACCAAACTTTAGGGAAAAATACTGAACTTTACTGGGAAGATGAAGCAGAACAACAGCATATGGCAGCAGCATGAGTTTTAGACAGTTGTTGGTCACCCAGAAGGCTTAAGGTGGAGAGAAAAACAAAAGGCTGTAGTGACCCAAAATTGTCCGAGTTGTGACCCAGGAACTTCCGGGTGACATAAAGATTTGTTTATTTATTACACGGACAGCGCCATGTTGGGACAGAGCAAGGGGGAATGAGAATTCCATACAAACGTGTGAGTGGCTCTTCTCCCATCTCCAGGGGGGAAGGAAGAGATTGGGTTTACTCCAGTAAGCATGGTGATGAGTTGGTGAGGTAGGTTGACTAGATGTCTGGACACCTGAAAAAGCCAGCTAAGGGGGCTTCCTGGCCATCTTGTCAGTGTCTTATTGAAAGCTTGTCATGTGCAAGACTTTCTTTTAACAGGTTGCCAGGTGAATTGATGTACAAATCAGACTACCGGCCGCCATGTGTCATTGCTCAGGTGGTCCATGACACAGTGCCCTGCCACTAAGGGGATGCACTTAGCATTACAGACATCGTTCTGTCTTTGTTATTTTGAAATTTAGAAAATATCTTATTAATTTGTTCACCCCAAAGAGGCAATTTATTGCTTACTATGACAGTCTTTTGGTAGAGGACACAAAACTGCTTTCTTTGTTATGAAAATCAATGTGTTACACCAATTTTCTGAAAGATAGAAATGAATTGCCTCCTTCCAGCTGGGTCAGGACATAAGTGTACCCTATGTATTGGTTTTTCAATAGATTCCATTTACAGATTGTACATGTCTCTCAATACAGAAGACATTTGCTCACATTTATGTGTAGAACATTCCCGAACCTGGTCCAGGTTGCGGATGAAACCGTCACTCTGACTGGCAAGGCATAACGAAGAAGAGTTTTCCTGTAAACAATATGTGGTCATGGAAGGAATCAGCACTGCAATTCGTGGCTGATTCCAAAGGCTCTAAGAGGTGGTAGATGCACAGGCAAAGTGGTGACTTTTGCAGAGGAAGCAGGCTGGGGAGAGATAGCAAAACAGAAGTTTGAGAGGGCCCTAAAATCTCCTCCTGTGGGATTATTGGCCATTGAGCTTGAGAAAGGCTATGGTGAAAACTTGAAAGAGCATCAGATCAAACCCTTGGCCACTGGAGGTTGAAACTGACATGAGCAGCACTATCTCTATTCTTGACCCAAGGCCACAGGATGACAAGCTTTGCTTTTTCAATGTGGTCTCAAGTCTCTATACTGCCCTATAAAGAAAATAATACAAATAAATGCTGAGAGTGTAGAGTGTAAGCAGAGCTCCCCTTGGCCATTTCCTAAGTTTTGTCCACTCCGAAGTGAGTATCACTTTGGTGAGTGCATTGCAGGAAATGGCCTTAATGATCAATGGCAGACCTCCACTCCAGAGTGACATAAAAAGCAATCTGCACCTCCTTCCTGATTTGTCTGTAATGAAACTTGCTTTCCTCAGGTCCCAGCATTCGAGGCAGATAAATATGTTCCCTTTCGTTGGCTCTTACTCATACTTCAGCAAGATTTCCCATGTGCTTTCCTTGGCTGGCTGGGAAACTGGACCACAATTTATGGGATCTTAGGGGACAGGCGCGTAGAATTCCAGTGGGATCCCGGAACAGAACCTAATTGGAGATTAGAGACCATTGCGGTGCAAAGCTTTTCTTTGAGATCGAAAGAGGTGCATGTTATGCAAATATTAGCAAGTGTAAGTTCACACTGTCTATTGAAAATTTATAGACTCATTATGGTCAAGAAGGCTGGAAGATAAGTAGATTTTGGGAAAGATTCAGGTAAATTCAGGGAGGTGGCAAATTACCCCAGGGAAGGTAGAATGGCTAAAGAGTATGGCCCAAACTTTTTAAAAAAATTTTATTCACTTATTTTACACACAGAGAGCCAGAAAGCACAAGTGGGGGGAATGGCAGAGGGAGAAGGGGAAGCAGGCTCCCCGCTGAGCAGGGAGGCAAATGTGTGGGACTCGATCCCAGGACCCTGGGTTCATGACCTGAGCTGAAGGCAGACACTTAACCGACTGAGCCACCCAGGCACCCCCTGGCTCCAACTTCCAAAGATGGTGTATGAGATACCTTTGGTGGGAAGGAATGAAGATCAGCAACTGTCCTTGATTCTGCTTCTCAGGAAGGCATTGTGATGTGGTGCCCAGGACTTTGGAGACAGACACATGCTTGGTGCCCTCTGGCTCTGCCGCAAAAGCAACACCTTCCAGAGGGCAGCTGCAGGCACCGGGTGGCGTCACACAGGGTCAGACCCAGGAGGCACTCAGCCACGTACCCATTCCACCATCCTGCTGGGTTTGGAAGAGCGCTATCTAAGTCTCTGCTGCTGAAGGACCATCCAGAGTGACATGTCCCATGGGGCATCCCGGCATTCCTTTACCCCTTCAGGTTGTTGGCAGCAAGGCTGGAAATTTTTTTAATTGCCTGGGAAAATGATAGCAAACAGCTCCAAAAAGGAGTTTCAGAACGCAGACTTCATACTATGTTTTGAGTACATTTCATTCATTTGGCAGGTACTGACAGGGTGCTTAAGTGCCAGGGGCTGCTGCATTAGAAACGGACTTGAGAAGTTAACAGGAGGGGGCTCCAGCCCTCAACCAGCACAAAGTTGATCAATGGATGCATGTGACAGACAGAGCACTGTGACGGGGAGTACTAGGTGCTGTCATAAGAAGGGTATGCCTGGAGTTAAAGGAATACTCGGGGGGAGCCAGCACCAACACTCGGGGAGAGCTGTGGGAAATATGATGGATGCAGATGGCTCCAGGGGAAACCAGAGAACTGCTCAGATCCCTGCTTCTTAACAGCTCCAAGTGCCCGCCGCTTCAGAGTGGGGGCTGGGCAAGCAGGGAGCTGGGGTGGGCGCAGCGATGCCCAAGTTCCGAGCTCAAGCCCCTGCGCTGTTTCACCTGTCCCTTTAGGAGTACAATGACATAGGATGTCACCAACGGAGGATCTACCCCTGCATCCTGGTACTGGGAAAGCACGCGAGGGCTGCGGAGCTGAAAGCAAGAGTTGGCAGTTCCAGTAATGTGTGCAGGGTTTTAAAAAACTATATACCGGAAAATATCGGTCTTATTTGCATGTGTTTGTATCATGCACAATTTTTAACTGCAATCCTCCTTTTACCTTCTTCCCTGTTGTTAAGACTCTCCTCTCCTCACCGCTGCCTTTGTCCCTATAATACCTGTTGACAGCCTGGTGCTCATCCATGAGCTCATTCGCCTCTATCCACGCACGCATGGGGCTCTGTCACTGTTTAACAAATATGGGCTCATTTTATCTACCTCTTGATCTAGTGCTTCCCAGTTAATAATCCCTCCTGCATAACGTCCTTCTGTTTTTATCTTCATTTTTATAAAGAATGGTTGCTCACCTTTTATCAGGTGCCTTTATTTTTTTATCAAATGCATTTATTGCTATGGTCTTAAGAGTTTTTTCACAGTTAATTTAGTGATGAGGTAAATCTTATTGATTTTCTGGTCTTGAGCTCCCTTTATTTTCCTGGAATGAATCCAAGTTGGTCTCAGGATATAGTCCTTTGATAGATGCCTGACTTCTGTTATTTGCTAACATTAGTTCAGTTTCTGTTAACTAATCTGTCCTAAGCCAGATTTGTTAATAGCTTCCCCGTTCCTCCCTCTCAGGTTTGGGTATTAAAATTGTGCTCAGCTTCATCAAGTGAATTGACTTATTATTGTTTAATTGCCTGTTGCCATTTAACAGTAGAATGACAGTTATCCAGCTGCAAACCTGTCTGATCTTGGAACTCATCTTCTTAATTTTCCATTCTTGAATCATTTGGATGATTTTGTTTTCCTAGGAAATCATCGTTTCTTCTAGGTTATCAAATTGATTAGTATAAAGTGCCTTGCAGTTTAGTGATTCTTTTATATTATGCATTTGCTTTTATATCTCTGTTCCCAATCCTTATCTGTTTTGCAACTCTCTCCCTCTCTCTGTCCCCTCCTCCCTGAAACCCCCCTTTCCCCATTCCCCTTCCCTCTCCCCACCTCCTCCCACACCCCATCTTCCCCCTCTCTTATCCTTAATAGGGCATGTGAAGTTTTTATTATTATTATTATTTCATTAGTCTTTCATAGAAACAACTTTGAGTTTATTTGCCCCTGATATTTTTTATTAGTTTAAAAATTTATCTTTTTTATAACTACTTTCTTTCTTTGGATTGAGCTGCCCTTTTCTGATGGGTTTAAATGAGTACTTTCTTTTATTTAAAAAAATGTTTGAAATTGAAGACATTTGACACTAAAGTCTCCTTAGAGTATAACTTCTGGTGTCTTCTGTAAGTTATGGTATGAAATAGTCTCCTTTCCATTACTTTCAAGATTTTCTTCAGTCGTCTTATGATTTCTTCTTTGACTGAAGACTGTATTTCTTAACTTATATGTAGTTTCAATTTTTTGTTACCAGGTTATCTAATTCTGATTCTACCGGATTGTGATCAAAGAACTGTTCTTTAAATCTTTAATTTGGAAGGCTTGTAAAGGTTTCCTTTGTTGCCTAGTATGCAATTAATCTTTACAAATATGGCTTTCCTTAGGTGTAAGAAAGAAATGTTTTCCGAGGGAAATAAAGATGTCTATTTTCTTTTTTTTTTTAAGATTTTATTTATTTATTTGACAGACAGAGATCACAAGTAGGCAGAGAGGCAGGCAGAGAGTGAGAGAGAGGAGGAAGCAGGCTCCCCGCGGAGCAGAGAGACCGATGTGGGGCTCGATCCTAGGACCCTGGGATCATGACCTGAGCCGAAGGCAGAGGCTTTAACCCACTGAGCCACCCAGGCGCCCCAGGATGTCTATTTTCTGTGTGTCCTTGTTTTTCCCTCCTTCTAGTAGATACTCCCATTTGAAAAGCTAAAATTTTACCTTGTTATTGCATTTTTAGAGTCTTCGGGTATTATGTTGTTAGATGTATACCTGCTTATACCTTTTACATCTTCTTTCCAAACTCTGCCTTTAAAAATGTCCCTCTTCATCTTAGTACCTATAACTTTAGACCCAACTTGTCTGCGATGAAGTTTGCCATTCCGGCTTTCTCTTTTGCATGGTATCTCCTCACCTGATACATTCTCAATCCCTTTTGCATTTTAAGTAGGTTTCTTGAACAGCGTGGATCTGTAACCTCCTGATAGGCGCTTTAATAGAAAAAGTCAGTCTGTACACATTTAAATTAATGATAAACAGTCATAATTTTATTCCTCCCATCTTATTTTGTTTTTATTTTCCCCATTTTTGATGTTTTTAATCAAGTTCATTCTTTTTGTACTTGATAAATAGAGAAGTTCTTTGCATTTTTCGATGACAGCTTAATTGAGATATAATTCACAGGCCATACCACTCACCATCTAATGTGGACAATTTAATGGCTTTCACTATATTTAACTATACTATACTGAACTACCTACACATTTTCATCATCCTCAAAAGAAAACTTTAGCCATCACCACCAGTCTTAGGCAACCGCTAATCTACTTTCGGTCTCTGTAGATTTAGCTATTCTGGAAATTCCATATAAATCAAATTATGCAATACGTGGTCTTCTGTGACTGACTTCTCTCAATCAGCAGAATGTTTTCAAGGCTCCTCTGTGTCGTGGCACATATCCACATTCTATTCCTTTTCAAGGCTGAATAATATTCCACAGGCTGGATGGATCACATTTTATTTATCTCTTCATCAGTTGATGAACATCAGGGTTGTTCTCACCTTTTCGCTATTACGAATAAACCCTAAACCTTCATGCACAAGTTTTTGTGTGGGCATAGTTTTTTTCTTGGCTCTATACACAGGAGTGATATTGGTGTGTCATATGGCAACTCTGTGTTCTGCATTTTGAGGAGCTACTAAACCATTTCTAATGTGGCTGTGCCATTTTCCAAGCCCACCAGCAATTTACAGGTTCCAGCTCTTCACATCCTTCCAACACCTGCTTTTGGGGTTTTTGATAGTAGCCATCCACGTGGGTGGGAGGTGGTATCTCACCATGGTTTTGATTTGCATTTCCCGAATGATTAGTGATGTTGAGCATATTTACACGTGCTTATTGTCCCATATATTTTATATATACCTTATATGTATCTTTAAATATATATTATATATTTCATATTTTATTGATATTTAAATACATATTTAAGAATGTAAATATATTTACATAAATATGTTTATATAAATATATGATCATGTAAAATATATTTATATATACATTTATATATTAATGTATACATTTGAATATTAGAGAAATGTATATTCAAGTTCTTTGCTCATTTTTTAAGAGATTTTATTTATTTATTTGAGAGAGATTTATTGAGAGAGATCACAAGCAGGCAGAGAGGCAGGCAGAGAGAGAGGAAGAAGCAGGCTCCCTGCTGAGCAGAAAGCCCGGGGCTCGATCCCAGGACTCTGAGTTCAAGACCTGAGCGGAAGGCAGCAGCTTAACCCGCTGAGCCACCCAGGCGCCCCTCTTTGCTCATTTCTTAACTTGGTTGTCTTTTTATTTCAGTTGTAAGAATTCTTGGGTGCCTGGGTGGCTCAGTGGGTTAAGCCGCTGCCTTCGGCTCGGGTCATGATCTCAGGGTCCTGGGATCGAGGCCCGCATCGGGCTCTCTGCTCAGCAGGGAGCCTGCTTCCCTCTCTCTCTCTCTGCCTGCCTCTCCATCTACTTGTGATTTCTCTCTGTCAAATAAATATAAAAAAAAAATCTAAAAAAAAAAAAAAAAGAATTCTTCACAGAGTCTGAATGCATGTTCCTTATATATGACCTGCAAATATTTTCTCCCATTTAGTGGCTTGTCTTTTGACTTTGTCAATGGGGTCCTTGGAAGCACAAAACTGGGATATTTTGGTTGAGTCCCATTTATTTGTTTATTATTTTTTTTAAGTTGCTTGTACTTTGGTGTTTGGCTGAGGAGCCGTTGTTAGATTCAAGACCACTAACATTTACCTTTGTGTTTTCTTCTGAAAACTTTATCATTTTACTTTATTTTTATTTTTTAAAAGATTTTATTTATTTGAGAAAGAGACAATGAGAGAGAGCATGAGCGAGGAGAAGGTCAGAGGGAGAAGCAAGCTCTGTGGAGCTTGGAGCCTGATGCAGGACTCAATCCGGGATCTCCGGGATCATGACCTGAGCAGAAGGCAGCCGTCCAACCAACTGAGCTACCCAGGCATCCCGAACTTTATCATTTTAATGCTTACACTTATGTCTTTGATGCATTTGGGGTTATTTTCTCTGTATGGTGTGAGGCAGGACTCCTGTTTCATTATTTGCATGTGGCTGCTTGGGAGTAAAATACTGTTCTTACCCCCATTGAATTGTTTGGCACCCTTGTCAAACATTAGTTGACTGTAATTTATTTTCCTTTTTTTTCCCCATTGAGGCATTTCACGTGCCATGTATATTATATTTCTAGGAAAAAGGAATCCCAGGATTTTCCCTCCTGCCTGGATTCTTCCTTCTTCATGGTGCATGATGCCAGAAGAATTTTTCCATGCAGTGAAACAAACTGAGGGGATGGAAATATTCTGCCACTTTTCTAGATCTTTCAGTTATACAAGTCTAGGGCTGGTCATGCCACACTTGTTTAACTTGCCCGTGAGGTTCACAGCAGTTTTCCCAGCTCTGTGGTCATCAATAATTTCAAATTTGCCAATGTACTCATGCTTCGTCATCACAGTGAGGAAACGGGACGATGACTTTGGTGCAGGGCCTCCTAAGAACCTGACCTTCGCCCCCCCTTTCAGCAGTGTTAATGTTCTTGAGGGCATCTGTGGGACATTTGTTCACACTGTTACTGCGGCACGGAAAGATGGCAGAAAAAGCTTTTTTCCCTTTTATTAATATTTGGTCTTGTTCTCCTTCCCTTTCTCATAACCGAATGCGTATTTCCCCTTCGTCATTTGAAAACTGCATACTGTTCTCCAGCTGTTTTCCCCAGACGAGACCTTGTGTATCAAGAATCCTTATTTCACGGTTATTATACACAATCTTAAAGATTTATGACTGTCCGCTTATTTTACACATGCATACACACGAAGCACTAAATACGGACTTTATCTGAATGGCTAAATGTTGGCCAAGACAGAAGCCAGTTGTAGTGGGAACTGATAGGATAAAGATATAGTCTGAAGTTTTTGTTCTTTAAAAAAAGCCTTCATGGGGCGCCTGGGTGGCTCAGTGGGTTAAGCCGCTGCCTTCGGCTCAGGTCATGATCTCAGGGGCCTGGGATCAAGTCCCATGTCGGGCTCTCTGCTCAGCGGGGAGCCTGCTTCCTCCTCTCTCTCTCTCTGCCTGCCTCTCTGCCTACTTGTGATCTCTCTGTCAAATAAATAGGTAAAATCTTATATAAAAAAAAAAAGCCTTCATGGGGCGCCTGGGTGGCTCAGTGGGCTAAAGCCTCTTGCCTTCAGCCCAGGTCATGATCCCAGGGTCCTGGGATCAAGTCCTGCATCGGATTCTCTGTTCAGTGGGGAGCCTGCTTCCCCCTCTCTGCCTGCCTCTCTGCCTACTTGTGATCTCTGTCTTTCAAATAAATAAAATCTTAAAAAAAAAAGGCCTTCATATTTTATTAAAAATTTTAGGTGTCCGAATTCAAAAGGTTAACAATATAGTACAATAATAATAATAATAATAATAATAATATATCATCTAATAATAAAATAATAATAATTTCTCCTGCATAGTCACTGCTGCACACTAGTAAAATGAGATGTTTCTTTTCTTTTCTTTTTTAAAGATTTTATTTATTTTATTTATTTGACAGGCAGAGATTACAAGTAGGCAGAGAGGCAGGCAGAGAGAGAAGGAGGGAAGTGGGCTCCCCGCTGAGCAAAGAACCCGACGTGGGGCTTGATCCCAGCCAAAGGCAGAAGCTTAAACCACCCAGGCGCCCCAAGATGTTTATTTTCATTTGGGATTATGGAGGGGCAAGGTGTTTTTGGCTCTCCTGCTGAGGTAGGGACTCAGTCAGCATTGTCTTCACCTTTTTCCCTAATAGTAGCTCTGGAAGATGAAGACGTCCCTCCATCTCCCAGACATGAGGGTTTGACCAGGACATGGGATGTTATAAGCTCATTGACAGTCTCATGAACTAAGCCCTGGTTTATTGGTCACAGTCGTTCTCCAAGTATTTTCAGGAATAAACTTCAGGTGTTGCCCTTACTCTAATTTTTCTTTCTGAGATTTCTGACTGCAATCGCTACTTCCTGCAGTCACTCAAGGAGAAACGAGGCATGTTACAGCACAACAGTGTGTTTTTCTTTCAATATGACAGAATCACTCTTGATTTCTGTACGCATCTCGGATTTTCATATATGAACATGGATTTTGGTGTCTACCCTGAGGAGATAATACATATGGTGTGAGCTACACATGTATTCTCATGACACGTCACCTGGGTTACCCAGAACTTTCTGGGCCCGGCAGAAAGGCAGAAACCCAGGTGAATTCCTCATTGTTCCAGCAGGCTGTCAGCCCTCAAAGGCCTTCTGGATGTGTTTGTGCATCGCAGTGTCTGCTGTGTAAGATACAGAAAGAGCACAGTAGTTCAGGGGGAAAATATTTAGGAACACATTTTCCAGGAGGAACCAGGATTCAGTTTGGGTGACTCTTGACCATTTTTCATCTTCTGACGACTGAAAGTGGTAGTTAATCTACAGTCATGGTTTTAACATGCATTTCGAATGTAATGTGAGTTTCTATCAACATAAAACTATAAGAACTGTCTTCCTAAAGGGCATTCATGTAAGGCCCGTTATTTTCCAGCTTGATTAATGAAAACAAAAATTTTCTGTAATGCTTTCTTCCTACTCTGTATTAGTTTTCAGGACTGGATTGAAAGTGATTTATTGTGGATAGGGTTATACCTGCTCGTGGAATTTTTTTCTGTTCCTGGGTTTTTAAAGGTGGCAGAGTTGACTTTCTGATTTTAATTCATCTTCACTAGATGAAGAATTCACAAATAGGACTTTTTCTTGAAATAACCATAGCCTGGGGGCGCTTGGGTGGCTCAGGTCATGATCTCAGGGTCCTGGGATTGAGTCCCACATCGGGCTCCCTGCTCAGTGGGGAGCCTGCTTTACTCTTTGCCTCCCCCTCTGCTTATGCTTTCTCTAATAAGTAAATAAATGAATAACCTAAAAAAAAAAGAAGTTGTATTTGACTGGAGCTTCATGTGGAGTGACAGATCAACAGAAAGACAAAGGAATAAGAGACAGGAAGCAATGAAGGAAAACACAGAGGCGCACAGTATAGACAGATGTTCCTCGGCTTATGACGGCCTCGGCTTCTAATAAACCCATTGTTCATCTGGAAATCTCTTTAGTTGAAAATGCATGGAAAACACCTAAGCGACTGAACATCAGAGCTTAGCCCCGCCAAACTTAAATGTCTTGAGAACACTTACAGTATTGCACAGTTGGGCAAAATCCTCTAACACAAAGCCTATTTCACAATAAAGTGTCTGGTATCTCATGTGTGGACGAACGGGGCAGAAGCACGAGTGCAACGGGCTAGAGACACAAGCACAGTGGAGGCTGACCACTTAGTTGAATGCCTTGATGTGAAAGGGGACAGAGACCTAGGACCAGAGAATCGCTTCCTTTGGGATGTGTCCGTTCTTAATCTCCATCATGAGACATGCGGAGCATATGGTCTCTCAAGTTCCTTCCAAATCTAAAACCTTAATTCCTAAAATTTAGAAACCTAACTCCTCCTGCAAGGGGAGGGACTGTTAGCGTCACACAACAGAGCACTCAGGGCACCAGGCGACCTTGACGCAGGCAGCCCAGCTGGTATGTGTAGGACCGGCCCCGGCTACTCCCACTGCACCACTGTGCGTCTCACAGTGCTGACAGGACCTAACTACTCATTTTCTGAGTCACTCATCTACCCTGGATGATTGAAAATTCACACCAGGAAGGGAACAAGACAATCACAGTGTAACAAAGAGAGCCATCATCTTTTTCCTATTTCATAAGTTTTTCCTTTCCTGTTTGTAAATTTCAACTGGATATGTCCTATACTGTTTCATAATAATATAATGCTGGTGCAAAATACATCAATGGTAATACTCTGGGCATGTCTAGGAAAAAAAATGAGATGGAGAAAAACCAAGATGAATGGTAGGTATGCCTTAAAGATCAACAGGACTTTGCTAGTCCTCAGGGAAGGTGATTCCAAATATACTTTTACACTGCAAGCATAATGACGTGTTGGAACTGTGGTCTATAACCAAAGCGTTTATAGGAACGTGTTATAGATTTTACCATTTCATGCTCTCCACTCTCCTGGAGCTACATCCTAGCCACAAACCTGGATTTTCTTCTTGTTCAGAAATGAATTCTAACTAAGCCGTCCCCGCCTAATTAGATTGGATGTGAAGTATTAATTTATGTGCTACTTAGTTAAAAAAAAATGCTTACCTGCTTGCTTCTAGTGCAGAGGTTTCTTTCGAACTTTGTGAATTTAAGATTTTTTCAATCTTTTCCACTGATCAAATAACTTGTATAAGCCTCAACACACACATCTATAAAAATAAAAATTAAGCAAACAAAAAACGTCACCATCTTTACTCTTAATCATCTTTATTTCCCATGCTAAATGCAGGAAAATATAAGACCAAAAGTTAACTTCAAATATATAGGGCATGCTATATTTTGAATATTTCTATGAAACACAGAATTCTCAAGAATGCAAATCTTAGTTCTAGAATAAGCATACTTCCATATTCTATTGCAAGTTTATAGAGGAAAAAAAAAAAAACCCTAGACTTTGCTTTCTCATATTCTATACTCTTATTTCTTTTCTTCCCCATCCTGAATCTTTCTATGGGCATTTCTTTCCTATTTTCTTAAAAAAGATTTGTTTATTTGAGAGAGAGAGAGACTGCATGTGCGCGTGCAGGGGAGGGGCAGAGGGAGAGAGAGAATCTCGAGCAGACATCCTGCTGAGCACAGAGCTCAATGCGGGCCTCAATCTCATGATCCTGAGATCATGACCTGAGCCAAAATCAAGAGTCGGACGTTTAACCAACTGAGCCACCAGGCGCCCCTCCATTTGTTTTCTTATGGCCCTTTATTCATGTTTTAACTTTGGCTTCCGATTGTACTGGCCCTCTCAGTTTACATGTGCATATACCTATATGCCCAAGCACCAAATCATTAAAGACCTTTTACACTACAAATATTATCAAAGAGGTTGAGGGACATTATGAAAACTGTCATCCTTAAAGAACAAAAAAATACAAAGTCATCCATTCAATAAATAATAATAATAATGAACACCCCTGGGAGCTCGATATTCATTCCGACGGGGGGTGGGAGGGGGCACGAGAAAATAAAGCAAGAAATACACCCTGCTCTCACAAAGCTTACTGTTTTGTCTGGAAGCGCACGACAAGCATTCTTTGGACAAAAGCTGTGAGGAGATCCAGAGGTGAATTAAACAGAAGGTCCCTCAAACAGGCTTCTCCCCACTGAGATTTTAACAAATATGCTAATAATACACATAGAAAACATTGTACAGAGCAGCAGGCGAGAGTCAGAAGCCCAGACTCCCAATGCCCGCTGTGCCCCTACATCGTTATGCTCATGAATGATATCGGGGACACTTGGAACTGGAGATAGCACTAAGGGGCACACTCCCGGGGTGAGCCCTCAGATGTACAGAGCCATTGCCTGTCTCACACACCTGAAACTAAGCCAACACCGCATGCTAACTACTGGGAATTGAAAAAATTAAAGTGAACACCAGAACATAAAGAACACAGGATCAGAAAATAACAGCAAACCTATGGCAGAATCCTGAGTTTGCTTTGGAAAGCCCACTTCTCCCCTAGTCTCTAATATAGGCCTATTTTCTTTACAGGGCCGCTGACAATTTATACAGTCATTAACTGTCAAGCGCTGCACTGACAACAGTTATCACTGTTTCTTGTTCTGGAAAAAGTGGGTGATCTTGAGATCGTGTGGGTACCTCTGAAATTCTGTCTTCTTATTTCAGGTAGATAACGTGACATAATGCATAAAATGCACATGCGTGAGAGCTTTGAAAAAAAGCTAAATTAAAAAAAAAAAGAAAAAAAGCTGAATAGTGCTGACAAGTTTGCGGAGACAAGAGGAGAGGGCTTCAACTGGCATGCAGCATAAGAAATCTACTGGAGGGTACCTTTTTCTTCCTTATGTCCTCTTGTTTACACATTCGTTCATCTACTGCCCAAATTCCTTCAATGACTGATGACCTGAGACTCTTTAAAAGAATAATAAAGAAAATGTATTACAGACATTGTTTTGTCACATTATCAATTTCCTACATCTCATTCAATTCCACAGAAATTAATACCTGTGCACCAGTACTATGCAGATATTGACAAAAAAAAAAAAACATGATATACCAGACACAGTTACTGTTGAGGGGACTCATGACCTGGGGGCATAATGACACGAAGGCAGGGTCGCATGGCTAGAAGAAGAATGACATATACAGTGAAAGTTATGGGGATGAGGGGGCTTAGAATGGAGAACAGATAATATGAAGCAAAGTACAGGAGAGTCTGGAAATGCGACGGGGCTCGAATCGGACTCTGAAAGCCATGTGTACACAGCTGCCGAGGTGGGGAGGGGATGGGGAGCAGATGTAAGTGCACACACACTCAGGGGCAGGGTCAGACAGGCACACAGCCATGTGCACTGCAGGCTTCCTTCTGGAGAGAAGCAGAAATAGGAATGGAGGGCCAACTTCACTGAGATGAAGTCTTTAGATTCTGCATATTTTGGAGAACGAAAGAATGTCAAAGCACTGATGCATGATGATGAAATGTGGGTATGGAAATACCAGGAATCAAGAATGAAGAACAGAAGACCAGAAAAAGGCAGAGCACAGAGGTAGAGAAACATGTCCAGAAGCTAATGAATAAAGAGATAATTAGGAATTAGGGCCAAAACAAAGGTTAACAGAAACAACTAGAATGAAGTAGGCAGATCACAAAAATTCCACAGGAAGGTGAATTAATTCACTCCATCAACATTATGAAACACCTCCTGGACGTCAGTATTGTGGCAGCCTACAGGGATGCAATGAAGACAGATATAGTCGTACCCCTCAGTGATCTGAGAATCTCACAGAACAGCTTCAGAGTTGGGACCAGAAAGGCAGGTCAGGCCTGTGGCTGAGCAGGACCAAAGTGGCCATAAAAACAGGCCATGGAAAAGGGAGGGTATATGGTGATGGCAGGGGGTGAGGTGGGACGGGAGCCTGTGTGAGTAGAGCAAATCTGCCTCCAGGGAGGGGTTTCGAGAGAAGAGGGGGAGGCCAAAGGAAGGCTAGGCTTGGGAAACAACACCACTATGAGGCCCCGGGAGGAAGAGGCACACCAAGGAGGCAGTGGGAGAGCCCCACAGCGGCTGGTGTGGAATCCAACAGCGGACCATGAAAATCCCTTCCATTCCAAGGAAAAGTATCTTTAACAAGATTTTGTAAAATTCAAATGAGACATAAACCATGGAAAGTATTGGCTACCTCAAGGCACAACTCAAGATTTTTACCTGTTTCACGAACTCTTTCCTGCCTGCCCCTCCCCTAGGCTTCTCAGCACTGATATTTCCATTACTTTGCATTTTTCTTGGTTCTAACCATGTACTGTGTCTTCCCTTAAATTATGTTCTCTATATATTCTCTCTAGGATGCAGGCACTGTCTTAGGGGAGGGACGCAAGAGGCCACTCAAGCTAGAGGAGACACACAAGGAAGGATGGTGTTGTTTTTGTCAAGTTTACAACAGGGCATCAGAATGGACAGAGGCCGTAAGTCAGGGCACCAGACACAGACGGGGGGGGGGGCGGAGGGGAGACAGGGCAGCACAGTTTTCTGTTAGAAGTGATGCCACAACTGCCCCTCCACTGTTCACCCAGGTGGAGTTCCTATTCCCAATGGCTTAGAGGTGGGGAGTCCCATTCCCACAACAAAGATTTTTCTGAGAGAACATGCAAATGTAACATTTATTAAGTATTACATTTTATTTATATTATCCTTCAGTTCCATTAGGGATTACACAGTTTTTGTAGATCAGCCCAGGAACCTAACCACACGTAGCTTACATGCGGTGGGGGGGGGGGGGATCTTTACAAGATTACAAACTGTTAAAATACAAGTCATTCGTAAGTTAGAAACCACTTACATATGACCAAAGTGGCATTAATAAGTTGAACTTGGAAATATGCTTCCTCTCCCCTAACATTTTAAGGTTGTCTACTCTGAGAATAGGTCTTCTTCAAATCGAACAGGTTTTTTTAGGTTTTTAGCATATGCAAAAACAAAATCATTTACAACACTTCGGAAGGTGAATATTATAATCATGAACCGTTAAAATACAACCACCATTACCACCAAACTAACAGATGAAAAGAATTCTTAGAGGGGCGCCTGGGTGGCTCAGTGGTTTGGGCTGCTGCCTTTAGCTCGGGTCATGATCTCAGGGTCCTGGGATCGAGCCCCGCATCGGGCTCCCTGCTCCACAGGAAGCCTGCTTCCCTCTCTCTCTCTCTCTGCCTGCCTCTCTGCCTACTTGTGATCTCCGTCTTTCAAATAAATAAATAAAATTTAAAAAAAAAAGAATTCTTAGAGAAAAGCCGACAAGGACAACAGGCGTCAGAGCAGACTGTTTTCATTAATTGGGGACTTACCAGAACTTCTCGTAACTGTCGCAAAGGCACAGAAAGAGGATTGAGGGCTTTGTCCATGCCAACCTAAAGGGGCACTTCCCCTCTACCACTGTTGCCAGACTAACCTTACCTATCCTGCAGGGTCAGGTTGGCCTGGCCCTTTATATGTTGCTCTCCCCTGAGTGGTTAGTTTTTCATAGAAACCGTGCTTTGCTTTTGTCAGGATTTACCCTGGATTATCAAAACCCTTTCCTTGTGCCAGTGAAGCCTAAGAAACAGTCCTAATGAGAGAACCAGGAACTCAAACAGATCATATTTATCCTGAATGTTCTGTCCAAAATGAAAAATTCGTTTCTGAGGAGCCTCAAGATCTCTGAGAAGGGAAGTTTCACCAACTCTGTCTTGTAGGGGCATCAATTCCGATTCTGTGTCAATTTTACTACTTTCCCAGCTAGTAATTCTCTACATCAGAAAGCCCACTCTCAACCGTTTCCTCTTTCAAAGGCAGTTGCTCTTAGAGTCTGCACATGGCACTTGGGGCCTGCTGGTCGTTGGCTACTGACCTCTGTACCTTGGGTCTAACAGCTGCGGGGCATCAAGATGAGCACGTCTCTTGTTCTAGGACTTAATATAGTTTGGGGCACATGGTAAGCAATAATCAATTCTTTAATTGATCCAAGTTTTGGATCTTTCTTAATTATTCTACTACCACAATTTACTTGTTCTAAGATTGGTCCCCCCCCCCATTTTAATATCTCTTAAGGTGGCACTCACCTTGCACTTGATGACATATCCTACTTTAACTGACAGCATTTCTCTTCCTTAGTCGAACATAAACTATAGTGCATCTTACACTTGATGAAAGCTAGGATGCAATGAAATACTCTATTATGGTTACGATTCTGATATTTGAAATCCTCCGGTAGCTCCCTGTGCCCCCACAGTGTAGTACCTCACCTCCTCGCCATAGTATACAAACCTTCTCACCCCCAGTGTTAACCCCGGGGCTCAGCCTCCATCCCCAGGTGATGCTGCCAGATCAGCTCTCGGTTGTCATGAACTTGCTGTAGTTTCCCAAATGCACTGTGCTGCCTCCTGGCACTCTGAAACTTGACACACTCATCCTCATTCTTCGCTTTGCCCTTGTCTATCACCTCCCCTGAAAATCTGTTCCTAAGTGGCTTTTCCCAGCTCCCACCTACCCTTGGCAGTCTATTATCTCTCTGTGGTAAAGCCTGTCACACTGAATCATGGACATGCCCGTTGTCCCCCTGAGAAGAGAAAAGGGACAATGAGGGACCCAGCATTTGCAGCTCTAGTGCAGAGCCCCATGCCTGGCTGGCAGGAAATGCCAGATCATGAAGACAAACGGAGATCATCCTCTGGCTAAAACCAGCTCTTCTTTGCCTATCGCAGGATCTGGTCAATAAAGAGCAGCCAGTTATTATTGCTGTTTTTCTAGGGATTTTTACCCCATACATTTCCCAGGTCTCTACTCTTTTTGTAGCACTTTAATTCAGGCTTCAACCACTTCCTAGTCAGATCAGGTGAAATCATTTTCCTTCCCATACCCTCGATGTATTTCACATCTAGTAATTCTTTATTTAAAGATCTTATTTACCCATTTGACAGACAGATCACAAGTAGGTAGAGAGGGAGGCAGAGAGAGAGGGGGGAAGCAGGCTCCCCGCTGAGCAGAGAGCCCGATGTGGGGCTCCATCCCAGGACCCTGAAATCATGACCTGAGCCGAAGGCAGAGGCCTAAACCACTGAGCCACCCAGGAGCCCCCATATCTGGTAATTTTTAACCAACGTGGATTTGCTGCATCAAATAGTTCCTTCTTCTTCAAATATAAATATATAAATAAAGTGATCAAGTCATCTGCATGTCTTATGAGAATGTCATACCTTTAGTAGCAAACTTGAAATCTTGGCCATTGGTTTTGATTTTTGTTTTGGTTAGATTTGGTTCGGTTTTTGTCATTTGAAAAATCCCTCCAGCCCTTGGCTCTGTCTGACCCGATTGCTTTCAGCTGTTTCTGCAACAAAATTGTCCCGGCAGCGAAAACTCTCATTGTTTACAGTGGCGCCCCCTTCTGAACACTTTGTTAATAAAAAGCATTTTTTGTTTGTTTGTTTGTTTTTGTTTTTCGGCTACGGAAAATGTGGAACAACCATCCGGTATTTCAAAGAGGTGAACCACAGATAAATTTCTCTAAGGGTGGGTGAAGGTTATTCAAAAAGGAACTTGACAAGGCTTTTAAAGATATCGACAATCATTATAACATAACGTGACTGATTCTTACCGTGCAATTAACTGGGCAAACACTTGTTGGCTTCCACGAAAGACTAACATAGTTGAGATTGTTCTAGCGGCCTTCTAGCACAGGGTCTCATGAGGAGGGATTCTAGCCACTGGCTGTGCAAGGCATGAGGCCTGTTAGTGATTCTCTTTTTCCTCTGCAGAATAGGTCTTTCTACATTCCAGGGCCTTTCTACCCCAATAAATAATGCGGCGATTCTCTCAGTGAGTTGTACTATTGGTTTAAACAGCCAACTGTCTCTTTAAATGACTTTTGTTTAAATTCCTTTAAAAAAAAGTCCTTTCAAAAAAATCTTTTTTTTTTATTTTTTATTTTTTAATCCCATATGTTTACTCTGATCATGGAACTTTGTCATTTTGACCTTCTCTGCTGATTAAAATATTCTTCATCACCAGCACCTACTGCTCTCCTCTCCTGGTGGTCTCTCCGGAAGGGGTCTTCTCTAGCTCTTCTAGCAGGAGATGGGCACTTCCCCTCTACCGCTGTTTCCAGACCAACCTTACCTATCCTGCAGGGTCAGGTCAGCCTGGCCTGTTATCTGTTGTTCTCCTCTGAGTGGTTAGTTTTCATAGATACCTTGCTTTGCTTTTGTCAGGATTTACCCTGGACTATCAAAACCCTTTTCTTGTGCCCGTGAAGCTTAAGAAACAGTCCTAATGAGAGAACCAGAAACTCGAACAGTCATATTTATCCTGAAAGTTCTGTCCAAAATGAAAAATACATTTCTGAGGAGCCTCAAGATCTCTGAGAAGGGAAGTTTCACCAACTCTGTCATGTAGGGGCATCAATTCCGATTCTGTGTCAATTGTCCTACTTTCTCAGCTAGTAATTCTCTACCTCTCAAAGCCCACTCTCAACCGTTTCCTCTCTCAAAGGCAGTTGCTCTTAGAGTCTGCACATGGCACTTGGGGCCTGCTGGTCGTTGGCTACAGCCCACGGTACCTTGGGTCTAACAGCTGCGGGGCATCAAGGTGAGCACGTCTCTTGTTCTAGGACTTAATATAGTTTGGGGCACATGGTAAGCAATAATCACTTCTTTAGTTGATCCAAGTGTTGGACCTTTCTTATTTATTCTACTACCACAATTTACTTGTTCTAAGATTTGTCCCCCACCCCCATTTTAATATTTCTTAAGGTGGCACTCACCTTGCACTTGATGACATATCCTAGTTTAACTGACAGCATTTCTCTTTCTTAGTTGAACATAAACTATAGTACATCTTACACTTGATGAAAGCTAGGATGCAATTAAATACTCTATTATGGTTTTGATCCTAATCCAATCCATTACTCTAACACTGACTACTACATAACCCTGTCGTTGATACTAATGTGGACTTTAAACCAATACCTGATCCTGACTGTAAACCTGACCCTGGCTCTAGACTTCACCTGACCCTGACTAAGGAAAACACCAGAAACCTAACCCTGAACCTAAAAGGGACCCTGACCCTGACCCTAACACTAACCCTGACACTGAATGTGAGCCTGACCCTATCTCTAACCCTAAACCTAACCCTCCCTGACACTAACACGGGCCCTGACCCGAAACCCTACGCTGAACCTAACCCTAAAACTAACCCCTAACATTATCCCTGACACTGACCCTAACCCGGTCTAACCCTAACCCTCAACCTACCTCTACCCTAACACTAACCACACTTTTACAATAATCCCGGACCTCTCCCTGACCATGATCATAACCCTAACTCTGAAATTTGCCTTTGTCAGATCTTAAACTTAAACCTGACCCTAGCCTTGACCTTAACTCTGACCCTAACCCAGACTGTAATCCTAACTCTGACGCAAACCGTGATGCTGAACAGAATCATAACCCTAAAGCTAACCCTGATCCTGAACCTACTCATAAAACAGAACCTAAACATAAAGCTGACCTTACCATAACCATGAACCTAACCCTGACCCTGACCGTACCGTGACACTAAACCTGTCCTAAACCTAACCCTGAACTGACATGACCTTGCCCCCAAACAAAAACTTGAACCTGACCCTAAATCTGACCATCATCCTGAACCTGACACTAAACCTAATAGTCACCCTAACACTGACCGTGACCCTGACTCTGACCGAAACCCTAACCCTGACCCTACTGTGAGCCTGACCCTAAACCTAACCATGAACCTAACCCTAACCCTGACCCCTACCCTAAGCCTCGCTAACCCTGACCCCAACGAGGTCTAAACCTAAACCTGACCCTAAGTCTTTCTTCTCCCTAACCCTAACACTAACCTGGTCTAAACCCAGCTCTGTTCCCTCCAGTGGGGACAGCAGCTGCACCCAGGCCTCCCAAGGGCTGGGGGAAGGCTGTATGGGGGTCACTGGATGGGCACTGCATTGAGTGGAGTGTGAGCCTTGAGCAGCTTGGGGACCAGCAGCTCAGGGAGCTCTGGTGGAGCAGAAAGTTTGGTAAGGTGCCCCCAGGCAGTGGTGACCTTACTTCCCTGACGACAGAGCCCAACAGAATTGGAACCCACGTATCCAGGCACCCCATAAAGAGAAAACCCTCCTGTCCAGCTCATTTCTAGAAACATCCTAAAGAAAGCGACATGTTCTTCTGCTGTACTGAAGCCGAGAGGTTGCAGGGAGAAGAGAGCTCGCCGCTTGACACGTCCCCTCCCTGGCAGGTCATATCAGGTTTCACCAACGCCTCAGGCCCTTTGGCTAATAAAATCAAAAGGTGACACCAGGGGGCTCAGAGTCAGAGAGTCCCACACCTTCTGATCCACTGGTGTAGCCCTAGGTCTCTTCGCAGTCTCTCTCTCACTGTGTGTGTGTGTGTGTGTTTGTGTGTGTGTGTGTGTGTGTGCGCGCCTCTGAGTGTCTGTGTCTTTGTGTGTATAGAGGACCTGGCCATGCCATCATGGGTGGAGATGACCCAAGCAGGATCAGGCTGATGAGGGTTTAGATGTCTGGTGGGCAAGTCATGTTCACACCCCAGTTTAAGGCTGGTTAAGTGGGATCGGGTGTAGGGCCCAGACCCTAAGATTCCTTGTGTTCTCAGACTTCTGTCCTCAACTCCTGGCCCACAAGCCCTCCAGTTTGGCAATTCCAGAACTACAATGCAGCCCTCTGCCTGCCCTCCAGAAGAAAAAACATTGCCCTCTGGGGCTAACAAGAAACCCCCGAAATATATGGGGGAAATATCCCTAGAAAAACAGCTATAATAACTGGCTGCTCTTTATTGATCCAGATCCTGCGGTAGGCAAAGAAGAGCTGGTTTTAGCCAGAGGATGATCTCCGTTTGTCTTCATGATCTGGCATTTCCTGCTAGCCAGGCATGGGGCTCTGCACTAGAGCTGCAAATGCTGGGGGGGCCCTCACTGTCCCTTTTCTCTTCTCAGGGGGACAACGGGCATGTCCATGGTGCAGTGTGACAGGCTTTACCACAGGGAGATAAAAGACTGCCAATGGTAGGTTGGAGCTAGGAAAAACCACTTAGGAACAGATTTTCAGGGGAGGTGATAGACAAGGGCAAAGTGAAGAATGAGGATGAGTGTGTCAAGTTTCAAAGTACCAGGAGGCAGCACAGTGCATTCGGGAAACTACAGCAAGTTCATGACAACCGACAGCTGATCTGGCAGCATCACCTGGGGATGGAGGCTGAGCCCCGGGGTTAACACTGGGGGTGAGATGGTTTGTATACTATGGCGAGGAGGTGAGGTACTACACTGTGGGGGCACAGGGAGCTACCGGAGGATTTCAAATATCAGAATCGTAACCATAATAGTGTATTTAATTGCATCCTAGCTTTCATCAAACGTAAGATGCACTATAGTTTATGTTCGACTAAGAAAGAGAAATGCTGTCAGTTAAACTAGGATATGTCATCAAGTGCAAGGTGAGTGCCATCTTAAGAGATATTAAAATGGGGGGGTGGAAATATCTTAGAACTATAAATTGTGGTACTAGAATAATTAAGAAAAGTTCGAACACTTGGATCAACTAAAATTGTGATTATTGCTTACCATGTGCCCCAAACTATATTAAGTCTTAGAACAAGAGATGTTCTCATCTTGATGCCGCGCAGCTGTTAGACCCAAGGTACAGAGGGCAGTAGCCAACGACCAGCAGGCCCCAAGTGCCATGTGAAGACTCTAAGAGCAACTGCATTTGAGAGAGGAAACGGTTGAGATTGGCCTTTATAAGGTAGAGAATTATTAGCTGGGAAAGTAGGAAAATTGACACAGAATCGGAATTGATGCCCCTACATGACAGAGTTGGTGAAACTTCTCTTCTCAGAGATCTTGAGGCTCCTCAGAAATGTATTTTTCATTTTGGACACAACATTCAGGATAAATATGATCTGTTCGAGTTCCTGGTTCTCTCACCAGGACTGTTTCTTAGGCTTCACTGGCACAAGAAAAGGGTTTTGATAGTCCAGGGTAAATCCTGACAAAAGGAAAGCACGGTATCTATGAAAAACTAACCACTCAGAAGAGAACAACAGATAAAAGGCCAGAACGACCTGATCCTGCAGGATAGGTAAGGCTGGTCCGGCAACAGGGGTAGAGGGGAAGTGCCCATCTCCTGCTAGAAGAGCTAGAGAAGTCCCCTTCTGGAGAGACCACCAGGAGAGGAGAGCAGTAGGTGCTGATGGTGAATATTTTATTCAGCCGAGAAGGTCATAATGACAAAGTTCCATAATCAGAGTAAACATATGGGATTAAAAAATTAAAAATAAGAAAAAGATTTTTTTTTAAAAGACTTTTTTTTTAAGGAATTTAAACAAAAGTTCTTTTTAAGAGACAGTTGGCTGTTTAAACCAAAAGTACCACTCACTGAGAGAATTGCCGCATTATTTATTGGGGTAGAAAGGACCTGGAATGTAGAAAGACCCATTCTGCAGAGGAAAAAATAGAATCACTAACAGGCCTCATGCCTTGCACAGCCAGTGGCTAGAATCCCTGCCTCATGAGACCCTGTGCTAGAAGGCCGCTAGAACCATCTCAACTATGTTAGTCTTTCTTGGAAGCCAACAAGTGTTTGCCCAGTTAAGAGCACGGTAACAATCAGTCACATTATGTTATAATGATTGTCGATATCTTTAAAAGCCTTGTCAAGTTCCTTTTTGAGTAACCCTCACCCCACCCTTAGAGAAATTTATCTGTGGTTCACCTCTTTGAAATACCTCATTGTTGTTCCACATTTATCATAGCCAAAAAAAAAAAAAAAGCTTTTTATTAACAAAGTGTTCAGAAGGGGGCGCCACTGTAAACAATGAGAGTTTTCGCTGCCTGGACGATTTTGTTTCAGAAACAGCTGAAAGCAATCAGGTCAGACAGAGCCAAGGGCTGGAGGCATTTTTAAAATTACAAAAACCGAATCAAATCAAACCAAAACAAAAATCAAAAATCAAAACCAATGGCCAAGATTTCAAGTTTGCTACTACAAGCATGACATTCTCCTAAGACATGCGAGTGACTTGATCAATATATTTATATATTTATATTTGAAGAAGAAGGAACTATTTGATGCAGCATATCCACGTTGATTAAAAATTACCAGATATGGGGTCTCCTGCGTGGCTCAGTGGTTTAGGCCTCTGCCTTCGGCTCAAGTCATGATTTCAGGGTCCTGGGATTGAGCCCCACATCGGGCTCTCTGCTCAGCGGGGAGCCTGCTTCCCCCCTCTCTCTCTGCCTCCCTCTCTACCTACTTGTGATCTGTCTGTCAAATGGGTAAATAAGATCTTTAAAAAAAGAATTACTAGATGTGAAATACATCGAGGGTATGGGAAGGAGAATGATTTCACCTGATCTGACTAGGAAGTGGTTGAAGCCTGAATTAAAGTGCTATAAAAAGAGTAAAGACCTGGGAAATATATGGGTTTAAAAATCCCTAGACAAACAGCAATAATAACTGGTAGCCCTTTATTGATTCAGATCCTGCGGTAGGCAAAGAAGAGCTGGTTTTAGCCAGAGGATGATCTCCGTTTGTCTTCATGATCTGGCATTTCCTGCAAGCCAGGCATGGGGCTCTGCACTAGAGCTGCAAATGCTGGGGGGCCCTCACTGTCCCTTTTCTCTTCTCAGGGGGACAACGGGCATGTCCATGATGCAGTGTGACAGGCTTTACCACAGGGAGATAAAAGACTGCCAAGGGTAGGTTGGAGCTGGGAAAAGCCACTTAGGAACAGATTGTCAGGGGAGGTGATAGAGAAGGGCAAAGCGAAGAATGCGGATGAGTGTGTCAAGTTTCAAAGTGCCAGGAGGCAGCACAGTGCATTCAGGAAACTACAGCAAGTTCATGACAACCGACAGCTGATCTGGCAGCATCACCTGGGGATGGAGGCTGAGCCCCGGGGTTAACACTGGGGGTGAGATGGTTTGTATACTATGGCGAGGAGGTGAGGTACTACACTGTGGGGGCACAGGGAGCTACCGGAGGATTTCAAATATCAGAATCGTAACCATAATAGTGTATTTAATTGCATCCTAGCTTTCATCAAACGTAAGATGCACTATAGTTTATGTTCGACTAAGAAAGAGAAATGCTGTCAGTTAAACTAGGATATGTCATCAAGTGCAAGGTGAGTGCCACCTTAAGAGATATTAAAATGGGGGGGTGGAAAAATCTTAGAACTATAAATTGTGGTACTAGAATAATTAAGAAAAATCATACAAGAACACTTGGATCAACAAAAAAATTGATTATTGCTTACCATGTGCCCCAAACTACATTGTCTCCAAAAATTTTATATCATTTGATAGGTCAGATATATATAAAATTACATTTAAAGTTTTAAAAATATCAGCAAATATTTTCATTTAAATGCTAATTTCAAAGAAAATCTACTTTTCCAAACACGACTTTTTATCCTATTGTTTTTTAATTTTGTCGACAACTGATAAAAAGTTTAGCGAGACTATAAATGTTTGATCGAAAAAAATGATTAATACATGTAGGTTCAAATTATTATGTTCCATTAAAAATGATTTATTCTTTGATGAACATCTGTTTGGTAATATGTTGTATCCAAATATAGTAAATTAATGACATATATAAAATTATAGGGAAATGACACCTTCCGTTCCATTATGAGTAGAGCTTTTAAAATGCTATTTGTCACAACCTGTCATCTTGTCATTATGTAGCATTATGTAACATTTAAAAAATGTATACTCTTCACTTTGAAGTCTTTTAGAAATCTAAAATATGACTTTCTATGGTTTGTGTTTCCATATTCCTTTATTGCCAGTTTGAACAAATCCACATGCTTTGATTCAAAGGTAATAAATTCCTCTTATTTGGAAAAATGATGTTTATTTTTGTTCTCTCACCCTTAGCAGGTGGTTTCATTTTAGCACACTTCAGAGTTATAATTTCATGCTTATTGAAAACATTTATTATGATCTACGTAGATGAATGAAACTTTTATTTATTAAATTATTTGCCAAAAAAAATCTGTCATTTTTAAAAATGTATTTCCTTTGAAGAATTATTTTAGAGCATTCAGAGAGGATCTAGGAGTGTGGTATTATGCAATTTTTAAGTAGGTATGAAATGGTTATTTATATGATTGTTTCTTTAAGGCTTATGTATATTGTCCATTATATGCTATAAAATATTTTGAAAGTAAATTTAAGGCATGTTTTACATAGTTTCTTTTTTGGAAAAAAATATTGAAATGACTTATGAAATTCAGTATGCTCTCAACATTATTTTTTTCTGAAATTTACAAATTGTCTACTGAACCTATTATATGGCAGATATTTTCCAAAGTGGTGGTATCATGATATATGCCAACAACAGTTTAGATTTTTTGTTGCTTCTCAATCTAGCTCAGACGAAGTACAATTAGCCTTTATAATTTTAGCCATTCTAATAGATATGTAAGCATGTCTCATTATGATTTTAATTTGTATTTCTTTAATGTCTAAATGTTGAGAAATTTGTCATGTGCTTATAAGCCATCCATATCCTTTTGGTGACATGTCTCTGCAATAATTTTCTTCACATGTAAAATTGGATACTCTGTTTGGTTATTAGTAAGGTTTTTTATTTTTATTCATTTTTTAATAATCAGAATAGATGTCCATTATCAGATATATAATTTTCAAATCCCTTCTCCATCTTTACGGTTTCTCAACGGAGCTTTGATAGCTGTGTCTTTCAAGAAATATGCTACTTCTTTCTTGGTACACGGATGTATGACTAGAACATTATCAATGTTGACCTTTGCAAAGAAAATCAAGGCTTAAGATATATGTAGTCTGCGGTTGTTGGGAGTGTTCTGTAATATCAAGCATATCTAGTTAGTTGATAATTTTGTTCAAGTCTTACATATCTTACCAATTTGATGACCATTTGTCTATATAATCTTAAAATAAAGGTGTTGAAATTTTTTTCCATTTCTCTTCTAAGGTAGAAGTTATGATTTTTGTTCTTAGTTTTTCCCTATATATCACCAAATCTGTTATTAAGTATTAAAAGTCAAGAATTATTATACTCCCTGATGAATTCATCCTTTTACTCTTCTGTAATTTTGACTTGATCTTTATGTCTGATAATGAAATTTGCTTTAAAATCACTTTTCATTATCTTGATATAACCACCAAAGTTATAGTGTGATTAGTGTTAATATAGCATATTTTTTCTTTTACTTTTTAAAGCACTTCTATATTTAATCCGGACAAAAAAAAAAACAAAACAGCTTTTTAGCTCTGGAAGCACATTTCTAAATTATCTTTTTTTTTTTAAATGAAGCAGTAGCAATTTTTGTTAAGGGACCTAAACTGAAAGTAGGTTTAGAAATTTATTTATTTATTTATTTATTTATTTATTTATTTATTTATGAAAAGATTTTATTTTGTTTATTGACAGCAAGAGAGAGAAAGAGAGAGAGAGAGTGGAAGCGCACAAGCGGGGGGAATCACGTGCAAAGGGAGAGGAAGAAGCAAGCTCCTTGGGGTGCAAGTAGTCCCATGCAGGGCTGGAGCCCTGTACACTGGAATCATGACCTCAGCCAAAGGCAAACATCTGCTTAAACAACTGAGTCATCCAGGCACCCCTAGAAAATTAAAAAAAAAAAGACTTTTTAAAAACATTTTGTTTCTTTCTTTTTTTTAAATATTTTATTTATTTGAGAGACAGAGAGATAGGAAGAGGAACTATAAGCAGGGCAGAGGGAAAAGGAGAAGCAGGTTTCCCACTGAGCAGAGAGCCTGATGTGGGGCTCCATCCCAGGACCCTGGGATCATGACCTGAAAAGAAGGGACACTTATGGAGGAAGCCACCCAGACACCTCTTTTCTTTGTTTTTAATATATGGCAACTGATGCTTCCCAGCCACGAGGAGCATATTACCCATTGATTAAATCTTTTATAACAACCTATTTAAAAAGGTGTGTAAATATATACTTACAGCTTATGACGTAATCTGGACAGGAGTAATAGGGATACTAGTCATTTGAGTCCACCATTGGCAAGCTTGGCTGGGTGTCAGGGCAGATAGGCCTCCCTGGGCAATGGCACATGAGAGAAGGTGGAATTCTTCTCTGAGGAGCAGGTGGAGCTTCAGGTGTTGGGAAAGCATAGACAGTATTGTTCCAGGGCCAAGGACAGGTCCAGGTACTCCTGGTTGGAGGTCAAGGCCACAGTATGATCCAGGTCTTCTACCAGAAGCTTGAAGGAACCACATGCCAGCCACCCCTCATTATTGTGTATAACTGGTGCACTTATTGGCTTATCCATCAAATGACTCCTTCAGCAGCTTGAAAGCCACCTCCACAGGCACTCCAGGATATGGGAAGCTTCCAGATTGAAGATTTTGCACAGGATCACCCCAAAAGACCAGAAGTCACTCTGGTGGATGTAGCTCTGGTCAAACATGGCCTTAGGGACCATCCACTTCACAGGCAGTCCACTGTTGGTTGTCTTTTTATAGTAACTGATGTGGTGATATCTCTGGCTAGGCTGAAGTCTGAGATCTTCATCATGTTGTCCTTTGTCACCAGCACTTCCCTGGTGGCCAGGTCTTGGTGTATGCACTTCTTGGAGGCAAGGTACTCTATGCCTCAGGCTACCTGATAGGCACAGGATACCAGGTCCTTGGAGGAGAGTTGCTCTGCTGCATTGCGGCTGATATTGTAACAGTACTCCAGGTCAGGAGGCCTCTGGGCCTGCAGGTACTCCTGTATGTTGTCTTTGGAGGCATATTCCATGAGAGTGTACGAAGGACCATCCTGTGTGCAGAACCCAGCAGGTTGATGGTGTCCTTGTGCTGTCCAATCATCTTCATCATCTCCATTTCTGAGATTAGATTTAACAGGTCTTTCTCTGTTGCATCTGACTTCAACATCTTCACAGACACTTTAGTCAAATGGTTGGATTTGTCTTTGTCCAGCCCAATGGCCTCCTCCAACACCACCTGCCCAAAGTAGGCCTGTCTTAGGGGTCTGCCTAAACTGCCTACAACCAGCCTGTCTCAAGGCAGTTATGAACTCTAGATTATCCTCAAAAACATTAAACCACAAGCTAAAAATTCTATTCACTAGGTCTCTCTCGCAGTTCTAATTTTCTTATCTTTCATCATTTATCTTTTTCCTAATTCTTATTTTCAGTATAGTTTATTTTGCTTCCAGGTGTTTCCCCTGGTTTCTGTATGCTGTTTCATAGGGAAGAATTATCCTGTCATAAAATTATTTCTTGAGCATTCATTACATCTCTCAGTTAAAATGGGTTCTTTTATGGTATTGATTCATTTGAGTTTTCTCAAAATGGGAAGAATTTTCAAAATGGTGTTTTCCTCAAGGTTCAGAGTATGTCTTAGCCTCATCTTTAAGCTTTTTGAAATTCACTTTACAAATTCTTGTCCCTCTTTTTATCTTTTTAAAATAAAATGTTTTATTTTTACTATTTTTTTATTTGAGTATAGTGATATTCAGTGTTACATTGGTTTCAGGTTTTCAATATCTCCATACATTATTCTATGATTACTATAAATATAGCCACCATCTGTCACCATATAACACTATTATAATATCATTGATTATATTCTCTACATTGTCCCAGATCTCTTTTTAAAATCTCTAATTTTTATGTTTTCTGTTATTCCAATTTTCAACCATCATTTTACATGGTTACTTTAATAAAATAAGCCTGATTACACACTCTTTACTGAAAACCATAGCATTTGATTTATAGTAGTCTTCTTCTTCCTCTTTTTTTTTTAAATTAACATATATTATTAGCCCCAGGGGTACAGGTCTGTGAATCGCCAGGTTTACACACTTCACAGCACTCACCACAGCACATACCCTCCCCAATGTTCATAACCCCACCACCCTCTCCCTACCCTCCCCTCCCCCCGGCAACTCTCAGTTTGTTTTGTGAGATTAAGGGTCTCCTATGGTTTGTCTCTCTCCTGATCCCATCTCGTTTCATTTACTCTTTTCCTGTCCCCCCCAAGCACCCACATTGCACCTCTAGTTCCTCATATCAGAGAGATCATAAGATAGTGTCTTTCTCTTGTTGACTTATTTTGCTAAGCATAATACCCTCTAGTTCCATCCATGTCATCGCAAATGGCAAGATTTCATTTCTTTTGATGGCTGCATAGTATTCCATCATATATATATATATATATATATATATATATATATATATATATATATATATATATACCATTCATTTGTTGATGGACATCTAGGTTCTTTCCATAGTTTGGCTTTTGTGGATATTGCTGCTATAAACATTTGGTGCACGTGCCCCTTTGGATCATATACTAGTCTTCTTTACCTCTATCAGAAGCCCAGGAAGCTTTATTTATTTATTTACTCACACAAACACATGATCCAACACAACGTTTTTTGTTGTTCAAATGTATTATAATGTCTTACCGCTTAACACTATGCTTACTGTTCTCTTTCACTGTCTGACTAAATCCTCATCATCACTATGCCATTTAATGACAAAGAACAATTGAACTCAGAGTTCTCTCCATATCAGGGAATGAAGACTCCACCCTTCTGTTTGTGCAGGTAAAATAAATGTTGATATTGTCTGTCCTGCACATACCCCATCCTGTTCACCGGAATATTCACCATCAAAATATATACAAAATAAAAACCATACCTCACCACTTCTATTACCACCCAGCATGCTAAAAACACCATCATATGTTCCTGAATTATTGACTTGATTGATAGCCCCACTTCCACACATACTGCACTCCTTTCTCCCTGCAAATTTATTTTGGTACAGCAACTTAACCTAAAAATCAAATCAGATGATTTTATTCTGCTGTTGAAAGTCTTTTGGTATCTTCCACTTTCATATTAAATAAAAACTGAAGGCATTTCAATGTACTAGAAGGTACAATACGTTCTTCTTCTCTCCACCACTATGAACTCCTCATTGGCCTCCTTGCTTTTCCTCAAAAGTAACAGACAAGCTTTTCACACAAAGTATATATACTTACTTGCTCTGCCTAGAGCAATCTTTTCCTTTGATATTTGTATAACACCCTCCTTCACTTCCTGGGTCTTTGTGCAAATAACATCTCCTAAATGAGATATAACCACCCGACACAAAATAAAATTAACTTTCATCCCAGCATTCTCCAATGGCTTTTACCTTTCTTGTATTTCTTTGTAACACTTATCGCCATCAACCATCAATCATTATTCTATTACTGGTTTATTTCCTTATTTGAGACAGAGAGAGAGAGAATTGGGAGGGTGCGCAGAGGAAGAAGAAAACACCCCACTGCCTAGAAAGCCTGCTGGGGAGTTACATCCCAGGACCCTGAGATCATGACCCAAGCCAGAGGCAGTCACTCAATGGACTGAGCCACTGAAGCGCCCCTCTATTATTGGTTTATTTCACTATTATATTTCAAAAGAATGTAAGCTCTTTGTGGTCAGCTATTTTATATGTTTTATTAATTGAAGTATTCTCAGAAAGGTAGCTGGCAGATTGTAAGGGATCACTAAACTGTATTTTGTTGTTATTATTGGGCTCCTTTATGGGCTTTACCTCTTACGCTAGAAGTCTATCCTTCAGATGTAAGCAATAAGAATAGAACCCTGCTGCCGGGTTCAAATGAGTAAAAAGCCTGTATTAAGTGGATATTTTAAAAGCTAAATGAATGGCTTAATAATTGTATATAGGGAGAAAGGGAACATATTTTCCACAGTTTAGAAGTGGAGTTCTTTTATAGAGTTCTTGTACAAGCCTACACTATTGAACGCTAATGGGCAGTTGTACATTACAATTATACAAACACTTTGGTATTTATATCATTTTTTTGTAATTCATGACTGGATCATTTGATTCCTTAGGAGCATTACAGCATTTCAACTTTTCACGTTCAATAAACTTATTGGAGTTGCTACCTTTTTTATTCAAATGGAGAAATAGTCATGATTTAATCTAAATAAAGTGTTATTGATTGTGTTGTTTTCTAGGAATGAGTCGCACATGCTAGTTTAAAAGTTTTGTTAAATTCCCAAGTCGGTCACCGATAAAAGCCTTTTGTAGATTATTAACTTGATCAAAACAGAAAAGTTATGTAACACTCAATTGTTATACTATCTTTGTTTCCATCTTGCATTGTAATAACGCCCATCTTAACTCTATTTAAGACAAGTCATCGACAGATGGCTTTCTGGCATTGATGGCATGATATGAAATCTAGTATAACTAAAAGTTTTTGGTTTTAGTAGCATATAAATCAATTTAGAAAAATATATGTATTTGAATATAAGATAAAGTTTTAAATTATTTGGCAATAGTAAACTAAACATTTTTTTTGTAAATTTTTTTTCTAAAATTTCATTGAGCTCTTTTGCATATTGAAACAAGTTACAAAAAGTTAAGGTTTATTTACCCCAATTCAAAATTATTAGGAATATAATCATAGAGGTTGAAGTATTTAAAATATTGAACCCAAAATATTTTATTAGGTAAATTCATGAATGCTGAGCATTCACTGTTAAAATATACTAATACTATTGATAGACTGGTAGAAGCCTAAAATCAAATATTTATTAAATATTTATATCCATATCTTTTCATGGCTTGGTAATTCATTTCTCTAGCATTAAATAATATTCCATTGTTTGCATGTACTACACTTTATTTGACCTTTCACCTGTGGAATGATATCCTGGTTGCTTCCAAGCTTTTGTCAGTTATGAATAAAACTACTATAGACCTCTTTGTGGGTATAGATTTCATCTTCTTTGGATAAATACCAAGAACTGCTACTGCTGAATCATCTGGCAAGAATATGTTTAGTTTTGTAAGAAACTGCCAAGTTTTTTTCCATTCTTTATTCTCAATAGACATGGAAGAACATTCCTGTTGCTCCACATCCTCACCAACATTTCGTGTTCTGTTTTCAGTGTTCTGAATTCTGGGTATGTACGGGTGTCTCTTTTTTGTTTTAATTTGCATTTTCCTGATGACATATGATGTGAAGCATCTTTTTATATGCTTATTTGCCATCTGTAATATTTTCTTTTGTGAGGTATCTGCTAAGGTCTTTGGCTCATTTTTAATCAGGTTTTTCCCCCATTGTTGAGTTTTAAGGGGTCTTTGTGTATTTTTGATTAACAGTCCTTTGCCAGATGTGTATTTTGCAAATTTTTTCTCATAGTCTGTGCTTTGCCTTTTCATTCTCTCGGCATTGTGTTTCACAGAGTAGACATTTTAAAATTCAGTGCTTGTGCTTTTGTAGCTAAAGTTATTGCCAAAACCAAGGTCATTTAAATTTTCTTCTATATTACCTTCTACATGTTTCATGTTTAGGTTTATAATCCAATCTGAGTTAATTTTTGTGAAGAGTATATGATATCTGCCTGGATTTATTTTATTTTATTATTTTATTTTATTTTTATTTTATATTTTTACATTTAGCTTCACCATTACTCCAGAACCATTTGTTTAAAAGATTGTATTTTGCTCTCTTGTATTGCTTTTGCTTTTATATTAAATATAAAATATAATTGATAATATATATTCGGTTCCTTTAATCTAGTCTTTCTGTGGTATTACAATATCTTGCTTACAATTATCATTATGGTCAACTTTTTTTTAAAAAGATTTTATTTATTTATTTGACAGAGAGGGATCACAAATAGGCAGAGAGACAGACAGAGAGAGAGATGAGGAGAAGCAGGCTCCCTGCTGAGCAGAGAGCCCAATGCAGGACTCGATCCCAGGCCCCTGGGATCATGACCTGAGCCGAAGGTAGAGGCTTAACCCACTGAGCCACCCAGGCGCCCCATCGTTATGGTAAACTTTGAAGTCAGTCCTCAGTCTTTGTTCTCCTTCAACACTATGTTGACTATTGTGAGTCTTTGCCTCTTCATATAAACTTTAAAGTAAGTTTGTTAATATTAAAAAACAAAGAACTTGCTGGAATGCATTAATTGTATAGATAAACTTGGAAACCAGTGACCTCTTGAGCTTAGAAGGAGATAGACCATGGTCATCAGTTGTCACAGTGGTGCCTCTGGCAGAACCTTTTGCAAATCCCTAGGTAAAACGAGACGTCAAGGATCTGAGAGATGTCTAAGAAGTACTTGATACATCCCTTGGGTATGGTTTATTGAAGTGTCCACCTGTCTGAAAGCTGGGGAATCTAGATAAGGGAGGGAAAATTAGTTATGATAAAACATATCAACAAACATGAATAAATTTTGTAAAACTAATTGTCATGGCTCATATACAGTATGACCAACAGAGGGACAATCAAAAGGAAAGCATCAGTTATGTTTATTGTGAAATTTTTTTTTATTCAAAATAAAGCAATGTGAGGGGAACACACTATGAGAAAATTACCATTTTTTAAATGGTAAATATCTTACCAAATGGAATAGGTTTTATATTCTAAGTAGTATATTGAACAGTAAAACATTGGGGTGCCTGGGTGGCTCAGTGGTTTGGGCTGCTGCCTTTGGCTCGGGTCATGATCTCAGGGTCCTGGGATTGAGCCCTGCATCGGGCTCCCTGCTCCGCAGGAAGCCTGCTTCCCTCTCTCTCTCTCTCTGCCTGCCTCTCTGCCTACTTGTGATCTCCGTCTTTCAAATAAATAAATAAAATCTTTTAAAAAAAAGAAAAGAAAATTAAAACATTAAAAAATAAAATTTTAATTTAAAAAATTATGTAATTTTTAAAAAATGTTAAAAATAGCAGAACCATTTTTCTTATAACTGGAAAATACATTGTATATATAGCTATCAAAAATAACTTGTCATGGGGGCGCCTGGGTGGCCCAGTGGGTTAAAGCCTCTGCCTTCGGCTCAGGTCATGATCCCAGGATTTTTGGATAGAGTCCCACATTGAGCTCTCAGCTCAGCAGGGTTCCTGCTTCTTCCTCTCTCTCTGCCTGACTCTGCCTACTTGTGATCTCTGTCAAATAAATAAATAAAATCTTTTATAAAAAAATTTAAAAAAATAACTTGTCATGTCTGGAATCAGGAGCATATGGAAAAAAATAATATCTGAGGACAATACTTCTGCCGTTTTGTGCCTTGTTAATATTTTTAAACAGTCAGGCAACTTTTAGCTTTATTGAAATACCTGCTAAGATACCAGCAGTGCCTTTTGGAGCCCTGTGACTATAAAAATTAATTGCAAATATTCAAAATGTTTACTATGGTGTCACTATTTAGGGCCACCACCAAGTATGTTTCAGAAGTAAGCATAACTGTTACTCTTCCGTAAGGCAAAAGGGCATATTTTCAGGAGTTCCATCTGCTGTACCAGGAGGTGAATCAAGTAATGATTTTGTCTATAAAATAATTCACTTTTCAATCTAACATTCCTTATTCCACATTATAATAATAAAAACCAAGAGGAGACTAAAACAAACAACTACAACTACAACAACCAGCTTATCCTTCAGTGGAAAAGTAAATATAACCTTATGAGTAGCCTGAAATTTATTTTTAAATATTTTTAAGATAAACGTTTTTGTTAGAAAACCATATATTTTATATTACTAAGAAGTAACAGGCAAAGTTTTATTAACTTCTAAAAAGTCTAGTTACTTCTATTTATCTATTAACTCATCTCTTTTTGAAGTAGAACATGATCACAACTATTGTATCTACCCAAGTTTGTATGCTTTGGTTATTTTATGTTTGCTATTTCCTTGCTTAATTTTTACAATATTTGATACATAATAGTATCTTTAAGTCCATCTATGGTTTCACAGAATTTGTTTGAACTTCATAAAAATGTACCATACTTTTTGCACTGCCCTTGTTTTACTTCTCTATTAACTTTCCAAGATTTATTCACTTTAGAGTGTGTAGCTATCATTTATTTTTATTCCTCCATAATGCTATGTTTACAAATTTGTATTTATCTGTACTTTTAAAATTATCTTAATTATAAACCATTTCTCATCTCACGTAACACTCATGTTACTTCTACACTTATCAGATATTATGTAACTGAAAACCACAACTCAGCAACAATATAGCACCATTTTTCAAAATTAAATGGCTTACCAGAATTCTTTAATTCTATCCTTTATTTGTATTAGATGACCCTTTATTCTGGTATTTGGCATTTTTCATATGGAGGAAAGCTTATAAGTTGATATTCCATAAATAGAAGGATTTATTATGATTGATTAATTATTTTCATTTAGAATGCATAGAATATGGTTGATTTACTATTTCTTTCTTACTCTCTGCCTGGAACATAGTGCTATCTATGTAATAGCCACTAAAATATTAAGTTAATCACCTAGACTTTAAACTGCATATTAATAGGAATAACATACAGAACTCTTCTCAGATTGGGACACCTGGGTGGCTCAGTCAGTTAAACGCCTGAGCCTTTAGCTCAGGTCATGATCTTAGGGTCCTGGGACTCAGTTCTGCAACAGAATCCCTGCTTAGCCGGGAGTTTGCTTCTCCCTCACCCTGCTGCTCCCCCTGCTTGTGCTCTCTCTCACTCACAAATAAATAAAATTAAAAAAACAAATTCTTCTCAGATAGCTAATATAGAATATCGTCTTTGTATTCATCAAAGGGAAAGTGCCATATAATAATGAAATTCAGACTACTTCAAATTCATTTTTTAACCAGTAAGAAAGTACTGGAAACAAGCCAAAAATGTCTTTAATGAATCAAAGAAATAGATTGATTTTCAATATCTTAATGTTTCTAAAATAAATTGCAAGATTTTTATACTAGATATCAGTGTAAATATTCATTATACAAGGATATTCTAAAAACAAACGTGAGAAAACTACTTGTCATATATGATGACAAAAACGAGTTTGACAAAAGTCAGTTTGGGTAAAACTTACAACACCTACCACCTGAAACTCTTGTTCTATAATTTAATTATTTTAATTTACAAAAATACAAAAATAATATATCAGAGTAAGTCTATTAATAGCTTTGAAGGTATGCTCTGGTTGTGCACTGTTTACTATTGAAAGGGGAATCAAATATGTGATGCTTATGGTGTGACTATATTAAAATTCAACAAGTTCAGAAGCATGCGAGGAATAGAATAAAGACAAAAGATGACCCTTACTTATCCTAAAGATAGACAATGGTATATATGTGTTAGTTGGGGAGAGAATCCAGTCAGTAGATGGAGGATGTGGTAGTGGAAAAAAAAAGACACAACGTTTTGGTTGAACGTTTAGCACTATATTTAACAAAGTGAAATTGTGAGTTAATAGCCTTGAATAAAATCCAAAAAATATTTTCAATTCATTGAAGATTATTTAGGAAAAACTTGAAAAATACAACTTGATAAGGATTCCAATAAAAGATTCATAAGCAATACAAGTTTCAGAATTTTTAGTATATTTTCCCTAAAAAGCCATTTGATTTAAATTAAAAAGAATTCTATTTACCTGCCACTTAAATAAGAGGAAATTATTTGGTTTTGTAATACGTCCATAAAATAAATTAACATATCTTTAGAAAACAGATATGCACACTAATTTAAAAATAATAGTGCTTAAGCTGTTCAGCAAACATTTGTAAAATTCCTTGCCATCAGCTAGCTCTGGAGTTCTGCTAGGTGAGTAAGGCCATGTATGTTACTGCTCAGAGTACTGACGCAAAGCAATTGTCCCCTTCACATCCATTTTTTGCTGTTGATAGGTCATGCTATGTTGTTTAGAGATACATAGATGGCCCTACATGAAGGCCTTTTTTTGTGTGTATACGGGTGACTGTGATTTAACTTTCAAATAAGATGGCTCCTGATTTACAATGATTCAACTTACAATATATTTGGCAATAATGTGAAAGTGAAAGTGATTCAGTAGAAACTGTACTTTGAATTTTGAATTTGGGTCTTTATAAAAAGGGCCAGTGACAATGGGTATGGTGCCGTCTTGTGATGCTGGGCAGGGGCAGTGAGCCACAGCTCCCAGTCAGCTAGAAGATTACAGGGATGAACACCTGATATTCTTACAACCATTCTATATAGAACCATTCTTCTTTTTTTTAGTGTAATATTTAATAAATTGCATGTGATATTTGATACTTTGTTATAAAATAGGCTTTGCTTAAGATGATTTTGCCCAAATGCAGGCAAATGTAAGTGTTCTGAGTATGTTGAAATAAGCTTAAGGTAAGCTATGATATTTGATAGTTTAGGGGTATTAAATGCATTTTCAGTTTTTTATGTGTTTCTCTGTACATAGCCCCCTTGTAAGCTGAGGAACATCTCTATATGTATATGTAGCCTTGGTATGGCTTACATATTATTGGCATGAAACATCTAGAACAGTACGTGTGCCATATAATTGTCTACAACATCCAACAAGTTTCTTGAAAACTTGTGCCAAAGGGGTTATGTCTTTAAGGATTCTTATTTCAGAAGGGTTCTCTCAAACGTAAGATTTTTCAGAAGTTAAGTGAAATTCTGACCAAACTAAACATTTTTCCATTTTCCCTACTGAGCAAAGATAGCTAAAATCTATCTGCCATTTTCAACACTGTACTCAACGATTGTAATTCTAATTTAAGAACAGATGATTTATATCAAAACCACATGTTGGCCTAATCTTATACAATATTCATAAATCTCACTCAGAGCCTTGGACATTTTTATTTGTTGAGTCTATATGGTACTACGGACATTCATCTTTTTTGACCTCATAGCTTCATGTATGTCTATACTTTTGAAAATACATGCATCATAGTTCCATTGTAAAATGTCTGGGTTATAAAATGTGCTATGCTATCAAAATGGTAATAAGAACATACAAATGACCTGATGTAATGAACTGGACCAGATTGCCAGATATCACATTTCATACCAGAAAGATTCAGTGGTAAGTTTTAAAATGGCCAGCTATACTTCGACTGAATTATAACTCATTTAACTTCTTTCTTTGTGTACAGTATTATACATTAGTCAGTATGATAGTAAATAAGTACTTTGGACAGATGTAAATATGCTGTAATAAAAAATGTTTTTCTTCTTTCTTTTAGTCCTTTTTACTTGTAAGACTAGCCACAAATACCATGCCTCCTCCCAAATAATTTTCAATCTAAATTTATCTCTAAATGAATTTATTGCACAGAAAAAAAAATATATATATATACACTTACAGTAGACATGTTCAAAAATAGTTACACAACAGCAGGGCCCTAAATGTAAGCAGTATAGTTGTTTTGTTTTGTTTTTTTTTTTCTTTTAAAAAAGAGGTTATGTGAAATATTGGAATTTTATTTCGAGGCCTAGTATTTCAAGACAGTTAACCACACTTACGATGTCAACAGCCTCTTGTTGGCAGTATGATTTTATTGGCTCCATGGAATAACAGCAAGAATTTACTATTGCTTCTTTCTTTTATTACACACACAGAAAAAAAATAGACACATTTGCTCAAGACCATCCAGAAACATTTTAACCTATCAAAATTGATGGGAGGCCTTCACTGCCAAAGTCAGTGCTGGGTTTTCACAATTCATTGCAGACAATCTGCTACTCCCATTATGATAAAGGAGAGAAGAGTCATAATCAGGGAAGAAAGCTAGATTAATACTTGTAATTATCATTGAATTATTTAGCCTGCTATAGGATTATTATTATTAGTGTCATTTGATAATTTTCTCTCATTTTATTAAACACAACTGTGAGTAATTACCCTACCTAATATTTCTCTGTATTGGCTGACTAGCTAGCAAACATTTATGAAAATATCCATTAGCCACACATATAAAATGCTGCATTATGATGCTGTTGAATCAGAACATACCACTACCTGATCCTGTAGCTCTTTGAGGATTTGCAAATCAATTAATTCTATGTTTCTTTGATTCTTCCCATACAATTAGAAAATTTATAATAGAGTCCATAAACATTATTAGTTTTACCATTTTAAACCAGCAATCACACTTTGATTTTTACAACAAAAGCAGAAATATAAACACACACATTTGGGTCAGTTTTCTGTTAGTCTGTCTGGACTTCAAAATTCTATTCCTCAAGATAATGCACACCAAAGTTCTGGATTAAACAAGAAATTAGATGGCACCTGAACACTTGGTTTAATATTCTCAAAAGGACTATGCAACCTATTTCTTACATTATGACATTGTTTTACAAAGATCCACACTTTTATAATGTACTAACATTATTTTTAATCATGATTAAAAATCAAACATAAAAATTTCTACTTTTTGCTTTTGCCCCCTCCATTTAGAACTTATTTATAGCCTGATAATTCAAAGGTCCCTATGTTTATGAAAATCTGGACAGAAATAGCTCTAAGATCCCATTCAGAACTTGATATTAATCTAAGTCTTTTGGCTCCATTTATCCTGAGAGCAAAGAGTAGGACAAAGGATTTGAGTACTGTTAGTTTATCTGGGAGATTATCCAAGGTAGAAAAGAATGGGAAAGTGATACAGTGAAGAAACAACTTTGTCAAAGAGGTACATTGTTGATATAATTGTTGTGGATAGAAAATGAAGGCTTGATTTTACTGAAAGGTCCTGAGAAACTTCTTTAAGTTGTCCTCATGAAGACCTGAAAACTGACAATCTTATCTATGGCTCTTATTTCCACTTCATTGAGAGCTGTTCTCAGAGGACATTAACTCTCCTACACTTTTGGGTTGTGTTGGAGACATTCTAAAATGAGAGAGAGAACATGAGATGCTATCAGTGTTAAGTAACTGCAATTTCCCATGGAACTATCCACCACAGGTTTGGCTATAATCAAGTGTTGGGCCTTGATATCAGAGGGATTTGAGGCAGTATCATTTTAGGTTAATCATTATATCTGAAATTTCCAAAAACTTCAACTGATGAAACTTTGATTATAAATCTATAAATATAACAATAAATCTACAGTATTCAAATTATTATCATAGAAATACACAGACAAAGCATCAATGGATTAATATTTAAATGTTACAAAATACTGAACTGAACAACGTGTAAGAAGTAGAACTTAGGTTTAGGTTAGAACTCAGGATGCATTTGAGACTCAGTTAAGAAATTGAATGGAGGGACGCCTGGGTGGCTCAGTGGGTTAAGCCACTGTCTTCGGCCCAGGTCATGATCCCAGGGTCCTGGGACCGAGCCCCAAGTCGGGCTCTCTACTCAGCAGGGAGCCTGCTTCCTCCTCTCTCTCTGCCTGCCTCTCTGCCTGCTTGTCATCTCTCTCTGTCAAATAAATAAATAAAATCTTTAAAAAAAAGAAATTGAATGGATGTCTGACTATCTTATAGGTTTGCTAAAAATCAGTGACTTTGTGTTCACGTGTGGCTATGCAGGAATTTTTAACTTTCTCTAAGAAGTTATTAGATTTGATTATATAATGGCAGTAAAGGATGAGGAAAAGCAAAGTACAAACCCCATAAAGACAAAGACACTGAGTATGAGAAAAGAGTAATAGATAAGAAGATTCAATGCATTTGAGGAAAATGGGAATTGAAATACACAATGATTGTTGATTTTTTTAGATGGAGAAAACAAAACTAGCTTGCAAGAAGAAAATAACAGAAGACATGTTGTGATGTGAGACAGAATCCCGGACAAGGCAGTAACGTGGAATAAAGGAGTAGGGAGAGCATATCAGGTAATTTGGATAGAAAGGAGTTAGGAGATAATTGCTTGATAAATTTTATATGGCCCACTTAAATGCACAGATTTCTCTTCTTTAATTTATATGGAGAACAGGGTGTCCTTTCTCTTCCCTTTCTGAGCACCAGAGGTGTACTCTTTCAGACTGAAAACCTGAAAAGCTCAGGACTCAGTTGCTTAAGCACAGCTGAGAGGACATATTTCAATTAAGATTTACATTTTGCTGTATGTAGTAGACTTTCAAAAGTGGTTTAACCATATTTTTTCATTTAACAAGAAGACTACAGAGAGTGTTTTCTGGTGTTGGTTCAGCGTCTTAAGAAAGTGAAGTGAACTATCTTAGAGGTTTTCATGGCTTTTTATTCACAGTTGCAAAAATTGCTGTTGGAGTTCTCACTATTAAGCCCACATTTCTGGCAGAAAGATAGAGGTAAAGAGAATGATATATTGTACGACTGATACTTTCTCATGTGGTTACAATATAAATAGAAAAGAGACAATAAAATATTTGATGTTGTTTTATGTTTCCTTCTTGTCAATCCCTCAGTGCTTTCTGAGATTCAAGGAAAAAGTAAATGGATATTGACCTGGCAACTATCAACACCTGTCAGTCTCTCTTGGATAACCAATATCTCTATAATCTCTTCTTCCCAGTAAAAAAAATAAAATATATTCATAACCCACACTGTGCCATATCAAGTTACTGCACCAAGATAAAATTACAATGATTTTCAGTTGTTCCAAATGGACAGAATACCCTTCCTTATGATATCATGTCTTATAAGATAGATAATTGGCTTGCTACCAATATACCCAGATGTGACTGTGGAAGAGACAGAAAAAAAATAATATTTATTTATTCCTTGGGTTGACTCTGTTTACACAGATGCATTAGTATTAGAAAAGGTTGGTTTCGGACATTGGAATGAATTTACTTAATGGGTCTGATGTAATTGTGTTGGAGGAAATTTTTAATTTCTACAAAAATTATTAGAATTCTATCTTATTATCTTTTGTTAATTTTCACATGTTAACAAAGCCAATGTTTTTTCTAGAAGACAAGATCTTAAATCCTAACAAAACTCAATTTTTTTCTTTTTTTTTTTTAAGTTTGAGAGCCTCATGTTCTGTCATGCTGCTTTAAATACCACTCAAAAAAAAAAGGAGCTAAATGGGGCAGTAAGACCAGACTTTTTATTTTATTTTATTTATCTTATTTTTAATTAAAAAATTAAAGATTGTATTTATTTATTTGAGAGAGAGAGAGAGCATGAGTGGGGCAGGGGGAGGTAGCTGAAGAGAGAGACTGAGAAGTATACTTCCTAATGAGCAAAAAGCCCGATATGGAGCTAGATCCCAGGATCCTGACTGAGATCATGACCAGAGACAAAGGCAGATACATGTGCAAAATCCCTTTTTTTCTGGGAAACAATACTTTACAAGAGATGTTTGAAAAAGTACAGGGGAATCCACTTTAATAGGAGATACAAAAATTTTATTGACTTTTGTAAAGCTACAGGGATCCAAATGATGGAAATCCCAGCCCGTTTAGGTTGTGGACCACAGAGTATTCCTCTCTGTAATATTTTATTTTCTTCCATGTCTACTAACTCCAGTCCAAGTTCACTGATCTCTTTTTAGATAGTGCAAAACATGGCAAAGAATACCAAACGAGTGCCCAATATTCTACATTTATTATATCATTTCTAACATATAGAAGTGTGTTATCAAGGCTGGTTCTGTGAACGAACATAGTTACGCTAAAGTGTGTTTTGTTCTCCAAGAAATTAAATGCATGATTATCACACAATTATAAAATACTTGTGTCAAGAATTTTTATTCAAAAATTAATAAGAAGCAGATATTAAAACTAGTTCACATGGTTATTTGGGATATAAGCAGAGTTGTGCAGCAGAAGTGCTCTGGGCCCATAATTTGGGTTATAGAATTTATGTTTTCTAATGAAATATCACTAACTTGCATTATTGTTAACAAGAATCTTGTGCATTACCATCAGTTTTCTACATTATAACCTCTTGCTCTACAGTTTGTAAATAACTTTGTCAATAGCAAGCTAGTAAACAGGGTGACTCCAATGGATTGAGATAATCTCCAGAGTTTCTGCTACATAATGCCCAGGACTCCATTGAAAGGACACCTAAGAATTTATTTTGCCCAAAAATTTGATCATTTTTTTCACTGTCCTTACCTATTTTCCAAACCTAGTCCTTTTGCTTCACCTTTCAGTCTACGAACAACCCTGTATCTGACTGACTTGTTAATTCTGGGAATGTCTTGCAGATTAGTTTGCTTGCCAGAGGTGGTTCCTCTAATTGATGTCTAAGAACCCTAATTAGTTAAGAAAACTTTTTTTAACATTTTCATTGCTATTTATTATTATTATTATTATTATTATTATTATTGCTAATATCTCTATTATAAATAATTCACAAGGGCATCTTACTGACAAAAGACAAAGAGCTGGCTACTAGTAGAAAAAGTACTTTTGACTCTGTCAGTGAAAGTGGTAAAGGGATTTGAGAAAATAAGGCAAAGCACTGGAATTATGTGTTAAAACTTTAAATATTATAGACACATTTACTTAATTTCTAATACTGTTGTGCTTATAATTAAATAAGATGTTTTCCATGAACCACGCATTACAGCAAATATATTGTTTATACAGATTAAATTTTCATCAAAAGGGACGCCTGGGCGGCTCAGTTGGTTAAGCAGCTGCCTTTGGCTCAGGTCATGATCCCAGCATCCTGAGATCGAGTCCCACATTGGGCTCCTTGCTCGGCCGGGAGCCTGCTTCTCCCTCTGCCTCTGCCTGCCATTCTGTCTGCCTGTGCTTGCTCTCTCGCCCACTCTCTCTAATAAAGAAATAAAATCTTAAAATAAATAAATAAATTTTCATCAAAAAATAGTAAGTGTATTTTATTGTAGGATCATGATCAGCATTTTGCAGATGAGAAAAGTGAAATTTAGAAAAGTATGTCTCTTCAAATCCCTCATACAATATCTGGCCTAGATAGAAGGATATACTATCACAATTGAGGAAGATAATTGAGATTACTTAAAATGATAAACTTTACTGTATAGGGTTTTTAAAAGTTTGCCACAGATTCAGATTCTTTTAAAATATATATCTATTTTGTGTAAAGAGAATGCACTGAGAAGTAAAAAGAAAGTGATATATCAGTGCTACCAACTAATGGCTATAATATCATCACCTTATTTATGAACAATGAAACAGTGTGCAATATTTAAATAAATTTAAATAAATTCCTATTTATTTTATATATTTATAAATTTAAATAAATTCCTATTTATTTATTATTAAAGAAATTCCTCTTACAAACAGTATGTTTTGAAGGTTGCTAGCAGGAAAGTGTTGTACTTCATGGAAGTAATCAGAAAATATGATCTAAATTTCTGCTTTCAAGGGCGCCTGTGTGGCTCAGTGGGTTAAAATTCTGCTTTCAAGAAGCTATAACAGTAAGTACTGAGCATTAGCTATTATATGCTATGGATGAATAACTGAAATCTACATTTGAAACTAATGGTACACTATATGTTAACTAATTGAATTTTAAAAAGTTAATAAAAAAACCACTATTTTATAAAACAATATTCCCAACAGGCTCTTTTGCTTTAAAATACTCACTCTGTAATGAGAGTCATTACTTTTGTCCAGCAAATTCTTACATCACTGTTTATCCCTTCCCTGCTTTATCCCTTCCCAGTATCAATAAAGGCTCACTTGGATTACCTAGAAGCCATGAGAAAGCTTGTAATAGATCTGGCTGGTTTTCACCAACAATTTGACCACCATGTGCACAGGGAAGTCTATTGATAAAGGCTTTATTGCAATAAATTGCAAATACATGGATGATTTTGAATTCTCTTTCTTGAGGTCTTGTTTCATGATAATAAATGTAGGGTGGCTTATTGGAATGGATGTTATTAACATATCTTCATAGTTCTAAGTACATGGAATTGTAAAATAGATTAATGAAAGTGGCATTACTGACAACCGTCCTCATTTTGAAATCAAATTACAGTGTACTGAGCTGAGGAGGCAAAGCAGATTTGGGATTATGAGTGAAATAATTTTAAAAAATCTTAGGGGTATGATCAGACTATTGGGTAATTCAGTAGAAAAATATCAACTGATTGAGATTCTGTGTTCCCTGATTTCAGAGAGACGTTAAGATAAATAAGTAACACGAGGAGACTAGGAAGCCAAACATAAGTGATACTTTTGTGCCAGGGTGTGTATACATCTGTTTATCTTCTTGCTTTACCACTAAGGTTGCTCCTAGAGGAGAGTTTAAATATGTGTTGGAGCTAATCTCTGTGGATTACACAAGAAACCACATCCTACAGCTCTCCCTGAAACACCGCTTATGATTTCAATGTAATTTGGTTTTTGCATTTTTAGAAATAACAAAATACTTTGCAAACTCATCTACTTTATTACCACCACAAGTGAGTCAGCTGACTCCACATTTTAACACAGTGACAGTCACAGAGGAATGGAGGAGTGAGTAGAGTTATCAATATATGTGCTTTAAAGAAGTATGACAGGGTAGCAGCTATTTCCAGGAACCAAAACATGGGTCAGCAGCTGTGCAGGAAAAGTGATGGAATAAATGACTCATTTCAGAGGAGTTCTATAACATATTAGTTCTATAATGGATCTTCAGCACCCAATTACCCGCTTTGATCTAAAGATAAGGATTTACAGTTAAGATCTCATTTATGATTTGTCTGGTAGGGTCTGAATCATGTTTACTATTGTTTTGACTATTACTTGAAACCTATAGTAGTACTTGGGATATGTGTTGTGTATTCTGTGAACATGTGCTATTTTTAGATTAGATAATTCCTGTCTCGAACCCCTGTTAATTTGTTTGCTTTTGTTTATTTGATAGTGCTTTCAGTAAATGGATATATCTGAAAAATTGCAAAGCCATTATTAAAATAAGTTATTATTATATATAGCATGGAATTGCACATTCCTTCTTTGAATCCGACAGAGCTTCACCATATCCTTAACAATTTGGGAAAAACACGCTATTATTTTTCTTCATAAAATTTCTCCTGTTAGGCTGTGATAGTTGTCATCAGCAGTAACTCCTCTGAAGGCTTTGTCAAAAGAGTTGAAAAAATTGGAAAGGTGTGAATGAAGCTGTTTGCTGAATATAAAGAAAAGAGCATTGAAGTACAATTCACACTCTTACTTCTCCTTCTATGCTTTCAGATGTTTGACATTTGAAAATTTTGCTTCTAGAAGAGATGCCCTATATAATTCTTACTTAAAGGAGCAAGTTGCTTTAATAATTTTTTTTATTATTCTACCATTCCAGTATTTCCATTTAAATGAAATTCAATACCATTTAAAAAAAATCAAAAGTGCAGCCAGTATTCAATTCCTGGGCTAAATAATTTTAGAAAGCTTTGTGTTATTGAACCTACGGGGTTTTTCTGTAGTTTTAACTCTTTCTTTCTGTGATTTTTCCCATTAGTCACATAAGTGACTGCAATATAACAGACATTGAGGATAAAGGACTGAATAGAACAATCCTTGGCCTCATGAAGTTGAGAATCTAGCAAGGGAGTCAAACAATTCAATCATTCAGAGACAATTTATTGAGTGTCTGGCCTAAGATGAGCACAACAAAACCCCAACCCAGAGGAATCATTTTAATGGGAGAGATAGATAATAGGTAAGCCAACTTTAAAAAGAAAAAAATCGTACTGGTTTTTCTTTAATAGTGATGCATATTTGAACTAAATAAGCACATTTTATATAAGAGCAGTGATTGAGAAGAGGTTTTGTAACTGAGTGGTCCGAAAGGGCCTCCCTGAAAAAGTCTGTTTTGAACAGATTTCTGAATAATATCAGCCAGGAAGCTGCGTAAAAATCTCAGGGATGGGTGATTTTTCCAGTCAAAAAACTGTAAAGGCTCCAAAGTCACAATAGAGCCATACGTTTCTCTAATAAAGTAACTTCTGACAAAGAATGAGAAGAAATAACTAACCCAGGTTTGAAAGAAAAGGGACAGAATTCTATGGAATTCATATTTAATTAAAGCTCTAAAGGACAAAAATACAATAGAGCAAAATTCTGGTCCCGCTGATATACCTAATGAAAGTTCATAAACAAGGTGTGGGTAGCAAAGAGTGTGTGGGAATGTTGGTAAGGACAGTGGGGAAGAGTCATCCCTGAACATGTTCTTAAATGAAGCAATTCTTGTGTTGTTTTAAAGGGTAACTTGGAGTTTGCCTAAGTGATTAGAAAAGGATGCCTCGGCTTATGGAAGTTCAAAGCCATAAAGATGTGATAAACTACTGCAGATATTTTCATGTATATTTGTTGTTGCTTCTAGTAATGGTGATCTAAAAACTCCTACTTAAGACAACTTAAAAATCCAGACAAAATAGCTTTTAAAGGTAAAAATATCAGAATGATTATAAAAATAAGTGAGGGATTACTGGGCCAATACGAAACACAATGAGAGCCTAGAGATATATGCCCTGAAGCCATTTTAGCTATGAGAGCATTAGAAACTGCTAAAACACACTGAGCTGTGTTTTTAATAGACACTTGATACTAGAGAAAAAAAATTCAAATCCAGCAGCAATCAAATTTGAGGACTTTGGTACAACCCAAATTTAAGTTGAGATCCCCAAAGCACAAGGAGAAGCAGAAATAAGACTAGAGCCTACCTTGCCTTCTGTGTAAACTGAGAAAGTCAACCACTGAATTTGGAGTATGATTGTCTTGTAAAGTCTCAGATATAAGAGAAAATCCTGCCAAGGAGGACCATACCATTATTATAGCTCTTAATTATTCCTACTCAATAAGAGTTTCAAATATAATGTCTTGAACATACCAAAATGTAACAAAGCACACAAAGAAAAACCATTAACAAGATTTGATAGACAAAATGGGATTAAGTATGATATTAAAATGATCAATAAAGATTGTAAAATGGCTTGATTACTCTGCTCAAAGAAATGAGAGGGGAAGCAAATTGAACAAAAAACTGAAACTAAAAAATGATATTGAGAAAGATTTTATAAGTGAACCAAATGGATACTCTAGAACTTTAAAGATATGACAGCCAATTTAAGATACCACAGAGGTGCCTGGGTGGCTCACTTAATTAAACCTCCAATTCTTTTTCCTTTTTTTTTAACACCTTAATTTTATTTTATTTCTTTCATTTTGGCTCAGGTCATGATGTCAGGCTTGTGAAATAGAGCCCAGAGTTGGGCTCTGTGCTGAGCCTGGAGCCTGCTTAAGATTCTTTTCCCTTCTTTTTCTATCCCTCCCTGTGCTCTCACTCGCTCGCTCTCTCTTGCTTGCAAATAAATAAATAAATAGATAGATAATAGACAAAGCAAAATAAAAGCAGATTATGAAAATAAATATAAAGTTTTTGAAATGAAAACAAGTTCAAAATAAAATAGAGGAGACCTACACAGCTAAAAGTTTATTCAGGAAATCTATTATTAAAGAAGTCAGTATGACACAATGTTAAGATATCAAAAGATTGGAGCATGTACTTTACAGAAAGGGTAATCCAAATGGCCACTCATAGGTAAAAACTGTTTATCTTTATTATGAATCTGGAATTAAATTAAATTAAATTAAAAATAAATTAAAACCTAGAATGGCATACTATTACACACTTACCATATTGGGAAACAGTAAAAATGTCTTGCAAGAATGTGAAAGAATGACAGTGCCCATAATAAAAACATTTGAGGTAGGTTGGACAATATTTAGAAAACTTAAAAATTAAAAAAAAAAATTTGGTCCATTCCTGGAAATACAACATTGAATTAAATGAATATTTTCACCAGGATATGAAAACAGATGATTATAGTTATTTCATTCATAACGGCAGATCAGCAGTGGTCTATTTGCACAATGTTACATTAAATAAGAGAGAATATTAACAAACTGGGAGAAGGGGCTAGGTTGTTATCATAAACAGATCTTCTATGGTGCTGATTATGTTCTATTTCTCAAAATCTTTAAGTTAAAAAATTTTCAAATTTATATCTAAATAGATAGATAGATAGATAGATAGATGATAGATTGACAGATATCCCAAAAGCTGCAATGCTAGGCTAAGACCAGGCTTTAAAGGGCTTTTCTATATTCTACTAAATACTTTAAACCATTCATTATATTATAGCTCAGTGTTCGAATCTCCATTTGTTTCCTCAGTTTTCTAATATTTATCTTAAGGTGACCTGATCCAGACTTTTGATCACCTTTGTCTAAATATTTCTATTTTAACAAAGTCCTTTTTAATACTCAGAGACTAAAACTTAGAAAAACACTCTGATTTTTATCTCACTAGAGTGGAAAATATATGGTTACCCATTAACTAATGATATCCATGTCTACATTAGCTCCATGACATTTTTCATTCTTGGGAGCTTTTGGTTAAATGAATTTTTTAAGCTTCCTTTAAATGAAGCTTTAAGCCATCACCACATGAATAAAATTAAAGAACTAAATGAAAACAAGCCAAGTAATAGAGTAATAGAATGTGCAGTGGAAAGAGTACAATTCTGAAATCATAAAGCCTAAATTAGTGTGATGCATCTTTACTAGCCATGTAATCATAAACCAGTTATCTAAATGTGTTAGCCTCAGTTTTTTCACCCATGAAATGGTGATGATAATACTTATTATGCAGAGTTGTTGTGTGGATGTGATGAAGCATGGAGCATGAGAGTCTCATATTCCATGCTAAAATGATAGCTATTTTTTACTTATAATAATTTAATAATAGTAATTAAATTGTTCAAAATGATAATATTCATTTATATTGAGGCATTGTATTGACTATTCATAGACACATTAACCAAAATAAATTTCATTTTACTTTACCCCCTCTGAGGCTATATATTCCTTAATTCAATATGAATCTTATTATGAATAATAATTACCATGATAAATATGCTGATTTTTCTTCTATTTATTTTTAGGGAAGTATCCTTTACTGTTGAACATAAAGAAACTTAAGCAAGTCTGTCTTATTCAAAATTTGCATGCTGCTTTCTTATGAAACTAGATTATAGAGTTGTATGAAATAAATTCATGCAGTTAAGACATTTATGTTTGGAAAACTGGGTGGTCAGTTTAGTATTTCAAAAGAAGATTTTAAATTTAAACCTTAAAACTGAGCTCTTTCAGCCTTATTTATAGATCATCCTTCATGCTTCATAAGTATTCCTTCATTGTAAAATAACTAATAGTGTTTGTCACAGTGTATATAACTAAAATGGATTTTGTATTCTATTATTTCAGAGTTAGTTGCAGTTTCTACTTCCTTACTTCCTCTTTTGAAAAATAGATTAATTCTACAAAAGGTTATTTCCAGCTTTATTGAAAAATAATTGACATATTATAATTTGTAAATTTAAGAAATGATTTCTTATAACACTGCAAACTTTTAACATTGTGTAAATTTTGTACCATTTGATAAATTGGTATACATCTGCATTGCAATATAATCTACATAAAAATGTTAATACATCTACTATCTCATATAGTTGCCTCTGTTTTTTATGCATGTATTGTAAGGAATTTTAAGATCTACTCTCTTAGCAACTTTTATGTATATAGTACAGTAGAGATAAACTTCAGAGGTCTTGTGGGTTTTGTTCCAGACCGCCTCAATAAAGTGATTATTTCAATAAACTAAGTCAAATCATTATTATTATTTTTTGGTTTCCCAGTGCAAATAAAAAATTATGTTTCCCAGTGCATATAAAAAATAAACACTATACTGTACTGTTCAAAAGCATTATGTCTTTAAAGAAAAACAATGTATATACCTTAAGTAAACTAGTTCTGAGTTTTCAGTGGGTCATAAATACTGATCACAGATCACCATAACAAATACAATAATAATGAAAAAACTTGAAATATTGCAAGAATTACCAACATGTGACAAAGAGACACAAAATGAACAAATGGTGTTAGAAAAATGGTGGCAGCAGACCTATTTTATACAAGATTGCTATAAACTTTCAACTTGTAAGAATGTGATATATGCAAAATTTAATAAAGGGAAGCACAATTAAAAAAGTATGTATATATTATTAACTATGACCATCATGCTGTACATTAGATCCCCAGAACTTTTGCCTATTATAGTTGCAAGTTTGTACCCTTTGACCACCTTATTCCACCCCAGGTTCACCCCTTGTCAACTCAACTCTAAGTTTCCATTAGTTTGCTTTTTCTTCAGATTCTGTATGTAAGGGATATCGTAATACATAAATTAAAAAATATATAAAATCTTTGAAATATTTCACTTAGTATAACACCTTCAAGATCCATCCATGGTATTGTAAATGGCAGTATTTCTTAATTTTTCATGGTTAAGTAGTATTCCATAGTATATATTTACCATACTTATTTTATTCATTCATCCATTAATGGATACTGAAGTTATTTCCATCTCTTGCTTAGAGTTAATAATTTTATAATGAACATAAGAGTGCAGAGATGTCTTCGAATAGTGACTTCGTTTCCTTTAGCTATATCCCTAGAAGTGGGATTACTGAATCATATGGTAATTTTACTTTTAATAATATGAATAGTCTTCATACTGTTTTCCATACAAATTTATATCCCTATCACAGTGCATAAGTTCCCCATTTTCCCCAATATTTACCAAAATTTGTTAGTTTTAATTTTTTGGTAGTATATATTCTAATAGGTAGTAATATCTTGCTGTGTTTTTCAGAGGTAAACAAA